>NC_091559.1:2896928-2914428 GCF_042767895.1 Penaeus vannamei | reverse complement strand
TTTCATCTGTGCATTTCCACGATGCGAAATGACTCTCCAATTTGACATTACATCGACGTTCTTGCCTGAAACGACGGCACAGGAACATCAGCAAAGTCGTGACTCTTAACCGGTTTGTTAGAACTGTGCGAGGCACGACCCAAAGAATATTCATATACTTGCATAAGTAAAGAAATATATGCATATTTATCCGTCTATACGTGCATATCAGCCCGGTAAATAGATGGTTAAATGTACATCTATCTGATATATAGACAGATACGTCTTTATTTATGCATTGCTAATGAAAATTCATTGTGTCGGGCCTGGTGCAAATTTTAGCAAACCGGCAGTTTCATATGGCTTCTGGTGCACTGCAAAAATGACCTTGCAAATGCGGACATGCAACAGTGATCTTGTTGCTGATCCTTCCAGGTCAAGCTTATTCAGATAAAGATTTCTCTTTGATGTCGATGCGCGCAGAGAAGAATTCGCAGCATCCATTTTGCAATCTTTTGCAGATACTGATATTGAAAGAGAAGAATTCGCAGCATCCATTTTGCAATCTTTTGCAGATACTGATATTGAAAGAGAAGAATTCGCAGCATCCATTTTGCAATCTTTTGCAGATACTGATCTTGAAAGAGAAGAATTCGCAGCATCCATTTTGCAATCTTTTGCAGATACTGATCTTGAAAGAGAAGAATTCGCAGCATCCATTTTGCAATGATCTTTTGCAGACACTGATATTGAAAGAGAAGAATTCGCAGCATCCATTTTGCAACAATCTTTTGCAGATACTGATATTGAAAGAGAAGAATTCGCAGCATCCATTTTGCAATCTTTTGCAGATACTGATCTTGAAAGAGAAGAATTCGCAGCATCCATTTTGCAATCTTTTGCAGATACTGATCTTGAAAGAGAAGAATTCGCAGCATCCATTTTGCAATCTTTTGCAGATACTGATCTTGAAAGAGAAGAATTCGCAGCATCCATTTTGCAATCTTTTGCAGATACTGATATTGAAAGAGAAGAATTCGCAGCATCCATTTTGCAATCTTTTGCAGATACTGATATTGAAAGAGAAGAATTCGCAGCATCCATTTTGCAATCTTTTGCAGATACTGATATTGAAAGAGAAGAATTCGCAGCATCCATTTTGCAATCTTTTGCAGATACTGATATTGAAAGAGAAGAATTCGCAGCATCCATTTTGCAATCTTTTGCAGATACTGATATTGAAAGAGAAGAATTCGCAGCATCCATTTTGCAATCTTTTGCAGATACTGATATTGAAAGAGAAGAATTCGCAGCATCCATTTTGCAATCTTTTGCAGATACTGATATTGAAAGAGAAGAATTCGCAGCATCCATTTTGCAATCTTTTGCAGATACTGATATTGAAAGAGAAGAATTCGCAGCATCCATTTTGCAATCTTTTGCAGATACTGATATTGAAAGAGAAGAATTCGCAGCATCCATTTTGCAATCTTTTGCAGATACTGATATTGAAAGAGAAGAATTCGCAGCATCCATTTTGCAATCTTTTGCAGATACTGATCTTGAAAGAGAAGAATTCGCAGCATCCATTTTGCAATCTTTTGCAGATACTGATATTGAAAGAGAAGAATTCGCAGCATCCATTTTGCAATCTTTTGCAGATACTGATATTGAAAGAGAAGAATTCGCAGCATCCATTTTGCAATCTTTTGCAGATACTGATCTTGAAAGAGAAGAATTCGCAGCATCCATTTTGCAATCTTTTGCAGATACTGATATTGAAAGAGAAGAATTCGCAGCATCCATTTTGCAATCTTTTGCAGATACTGATATTGAAAGAGAAGAATTCGCAGCATCCATTTTGCAATCTTTTGCAGATACTGATATTGAAAGAGAAGAATTCGCAGCATCCATTTTGCAATCTTTTGCAGATACTGATATTGAAAGAGAAGAATTCGCAGCATCCATTTTGCGATCTTTTGCAGATACTGATCTTGAAAGAGAAGAATTCGCAGCATCCATTTTGCAATCTTTTGCAGATACTGATATTGAAAGAGAGGAATTCGCAGCATCCATTTTGCAATCTTTTGCAGATACTGATATTGAAAGAGAAGAATTCGCAGCATCCACTTTGCAATCTTTTTCAGATACTGATATTGAAAGAGAAGAATTCGCAGCATCCACTTTGCAATCTTTTGCAGATACTGATATAGAAAGAGAGGAATTCGCAGCATCCATTTTGCAATCTTTTGCAGATACTGATATAGAAAGAGAAGAATTCGCAGCATCCATTTTGCAATCTTTTGCAGATACTGATATAGAAAGAGAAGAATTCGCAGCATCCATTTTGCAATCTTTTGCAGATACTGATATAGAAAGAGAAGAATTCGCAGCATCCATTTTGCAGTCTTTTGCAGATACTGATCTTGAAAGAGAAGAATTCGCAGCATCCATTTTGCAATCTTTTGCAGATACTGATCTTGAAAGAGAAGAATTCGCAGCATCCATTTTGCAGCGATCTTTTGCAGATACTGATATTGAAAGAGAAGAATTCGCAGCATCCATTTTGCAATCTTTTGCAGATACTGATATTGAAAGAGAAGAATTCGCAGCATCCATTTTGCAATCTTTTGCAGATACTGATCTTGAAAGAGAAGAATTCGCAGCATCCATTTTGCAGCGATCTTTTGCAGATACTGATATTGAAAGAGAAGAATTCGCAGCATCCATTTTGCAATCTTTTGCAGATACTGATATTGAAAGAGAAGAATTTGCAGCATCCATTTTGCAATCTTTTGCAGATACTGATATTGAAAGAGAAGAATTCGCAGCATCCATTTTGCAATCTTTTGCAGATACTGATATTGAAAGAGAAGAATTCGCAGCATCCATTTTGCAATCTTTTGCAGATACTGATATTGAAAGAGAAGAATTCGCAGCATCCATTTTGCAATCTTTTGCAGATACTGATATTGAAAGAGAAGAATTTGCAGCATCCATTTTGCAATCTTTTGCAGATACTGATATTGAAAGAGAAGAATTCGCAGCATCCATTTTGCAATCTTTTGCAGATACTGATATTGAAAGAGAAGAATTCGCAGCATCCATTTTGCACTCTTTTGCAGATACTGATATTGAAAGAGAAGAATTCGCAGCATCCATTTTGCAATCTTTTGCAGATACTGATATTGAAAGAGAAGAATTCGCAGCATCCATTTTGCAATCTTTTGCAGATACTGATATTGAAAGAGAAGAATTCGCAGCATCCATTTTGCAATCTTTTGCAGATACTGACATTGAACGAGAAGAATTCGCAGCATCCATTTTGCAATCTTTTGCAGATACTGATCTTGAAAGAGAAGAATTCGCAGCATCCATTTTGCAATCTTTTGCAGATACTGATCTTGAAAGAGAAGAATTCGCAGCATCCATTTTGCAATCTTTTGCAGATACTGATATTGAAAGAGAGGAATTCGCAGCATCCATTTTGCAATCTTTTGCAGATACTGATCTTGAAAGAGAAGAATTCGCAGCATCCATTTTGCAATCTTTTGCAGATACTGATCTTGAAAGAGAGGAATTCGCAGCATCCATTTTGCAATCTTTTGCAGATACTGATCTTGAAAGAGAAGAATTCGCAGCATCCATTTTGCAATCTTTTGCAGATACTGATCTTGAAAGAGAAGAATTCGCAGCATCCACTTTGCAATCTTTTGCAGATACTGATATTGAAAGAGAAGAATTCGCAGCATCCATTTTGCAATCTTTTGCAGATACTGATCTTGAAAGAGAAGAATTCGCAGCATCCATTTTGCAATCTTTTGCAGATACTGATCTTGAAAGAGAAGAATTCGCAGCATCCATTTTGCAATCTTTTGCAGATACTGATCTTGAAAGAGAAGAATTCGCAGCATCCATTTTGCAATCTTTTGCAGATACTGATATTGAAAGAGAAGAATTCGCAGCATCCATTTTGCAATCTTTCGCAGATACTGATATTGAAAGAGAAGAATTCGCAGCATCCATTTTGCAATCTTTTGCAGATACTGATCTTGAAAGAGAAGAATTCGCAGCATCCATTTTGCAATCTTTTGCAGATACTGATATTGAAAGAGAAGAATTCGCAGCATCCATTTTGCAATCTTTTGCAGATACTGATCTTGAAAGAGAAGAATTCGCAGCATCCATTTTGCAATCTTTTGCAGATACTGATATTGAAAGAGAAGAATTCGCAGCATCCATTTTGCAATCTTTTGCAGATACTGATCTTGAAAGAGAAGAATTCGCAGCATCCACTTTGCAATCTTTTGCAGATACTGATATTGAAAGAGAAGAATTCGCAGCATCCATTTTGCAATCTTTTGCAGATACTGATCTTGAAAGAGAAGAATTCGCAGCATCCATTTTGCAATCTTTTGCAGATACTGATCTTGAAAGAGAAGAATTCGCAGCATCCATTTTGCAATCTTTTGCAGATACTGATATTGAAAGAGAAGAATTCGCAGCATCCATTTTGCAATCTTTTGCAGATACTGATCTTGAAAGAGAAGAATTCGCAGCATCCATTTTGCAATCTTTTGCAGATACTGATCTTGAAAGAGAGGAATTCGCAGCATCCATTTTGCAATCTTTTGCAGATACTGATCTTGAAAGAGAAGAATTCGCAGCATCCACTTTGCAATCTTTTGCAGATACTGATATTGAAAGAGAATTCGCAGCATCCATTTTGCAATCTTTTGCAAATACTGACATTGAAAGAGAAGAATTCGCAGCATCCATTTTGCAATCTTTTGCAAATACTGACATTGAAAGAGAATTCGCAGCATCCATTTTGCAATCTTTTGCAAATACTGACATTGAAAGAGAAGAATTCGCAGCATCCATTTTGCAATCTTTTGCAAATACTGACATTGAAAGAGAATTCGCAGCATCCATTTTGCAATCTTTTGCAAATACTGACATTGAAAGAGAAGAATTCGCAGCATCCATTTTGCAATCTTTTGCAAATACTGACATTGAAAGAGAATTCGCAGCATCCATTTTGCAATCTTTTGCAAATACTGACATTGAAAGAGAAGAATTCGCAGCATCCATTTTGCAATCTTTTGCAAATACTGACATTGAAAGAGAATTCGCAGCATCCATTTTGCAATCTTTTGCAAATACTGACATTGAAAGAGAAGAATTCGCAGCATCCATTTTGCAATCTTTTGCAAATACTGACATTGAAAGAGAATTCGCAGCATCCATTTTGCAATCTTTTGCAAATACTGATATTGAAAGAGAAGAATTCGCAGCATCCATTTTGCAATCTTTTGCAAATACTGACATTGAAAGAGAATTCGCAGCATCCATTTTGCAATCTTTTGCAAATACTGACATTGAAAGAGAAGAATTCGCAGCATCCATTTTGCAATCTTTTGCAGATACTGATATTGAAAGAGAAGAATTCGCAGCCTCCATTTTGCAATCTTTTGCAGATACTGATATTGAAAGAGAAGATTTCGCAGCATCCATTTTGCAATCTTTTGCAGATACTGATCTTGAAAGAGAAGAATTCGCAGCATCCATTTTGCAATCTTTTGCAGATACTGATCTTGAAAGAGAAGAATTCGCAGCATCCATTTTGCAATCTTTTGCAGATACTGATCTTGAAAGAGAAGAATTCGCAGCATCCATTTTGTAATCTTTTGCAGATACTGATATTGAAAGAGAAGAATTCGCAGCATCCATTTTGCAATCTTTTGCAGATACTGATCTTGAAAGAGAGGAATTCGCAGCATCCATTTTGCAATCTTTTGCAGACACTGATATTGAAAGAGAAGAATTCGCAGCATCCATTTTGCAATCTTTTGCAGATACTGATATTGAAAGAGAAGAATTCGCAGCATCCATTTTGCAATCTTTTGCAGATACTGATATTGAAAGAGAAGAATTCGCAGCATCCATTTTGCAATCTTTTGCAGATACTGATATTGAAAGAGAAGAATTCGCAGCATCCATTTTGCAATCTTTTGCAGATACTGATATTGAAAGAGAAGAATTCGCAGCATCCACTTTGCAATCTTTTGCAGATACTGATCTTGAAAGAGAAGAATTCGCAGCATCCATTTTGCAATCTTTTGCAGATACTGATATTGAAAGAGAAGAATTCGCAGCATCCATTTTGCGATCTTTTGCAGATACTGATCTTGAAAGAAGAATTCGCAGCATCCATTTTGCAATCTTTCGCAGATACTGATATTGAAAGAGAAGAATTCGCAGCATCCATTTTGCAATCTTTTGCAGATACTGATATTGAAAGAGAAGAATTCGCAGCATCCACTTTGCAATCTTTTGCAGATACTGATCTTGAAAGAGAAGAATTCGCAGCATCCATTTTGCAATCTTTTGCAGATACTGATATTGAAAGAGAAGAATTCGCAGCATCCATTTTGCGATCTTTTGCAGATACTGATCTTGAAAGAAGAATTCGCAGCATCCATTTTGCAATCTTTCGCAGACACTGATATTGAAAGAGAAGAATTCGCAGCATCCATTTTGCAATCTTTCGCAGATACTGATATTGAAAGAGAAGAATTCGCAGCATCCATTTTGCAATCTTTTGCAGATACTGATATTGAAAGAGAAGAATTCGCAGCATCCATTTTGCAATCTTTTGCAGATACTGATATTGAAAGAGAAGAATTCGCAGCATCCACTTTGCAATCTTTTGCAGATACTGATCTTGAAAGAGAAGAATTCGCAGCATCCATTTTGCAATCTTTTGCAGATACTGATCTTGAAAGAGAAGAATTCGCAGCATCCATTTTGCAATCTTTTGCAGATACTGATCTTGAAAGAGAGGAATTCGCAGCATCCATTTTGCAATCTTTTGCAGATACTGATCTTGAAAGAGAAGAATTCGCAGCATCCATTTTGCAATCTTTTGCAGATACTGATCTTGAAAGAGAGGAATTCGCAGCATCCATTTTGCAATCTTTTGCAGATACTGATCTTGAAAGAGAAGAATTCGCAGCATCCATTTTGCAATCTTTTGCAAATACTGATATTGAAAGAGAGGAATTCGCAGCATCCATTTTGCAATCTTTTGCAAATACTGATATTGAAAGAGAGGAATTCGCAGCATCCATTTTGCAATCTTTTGCAGATACTGATATTGAAAGAGAAGAATTCGCAGCATCCATTTTGCAATCTTTTGCAGATACTGATCTTGAAAGAGAAGAATTCGCAGCATCCATTTTGCAATCTTTTGCAGATACTGATCTTGAAAGAGAAGAATTCGCAGCATCCATTTTGCAATCTTTTGCAGATACTGATCTTGAAAGAGAAGAATTCGCAGCATCCATTTTGCAATCTTTTGCAGATACTGATCTTGAAAGAGAAGAATTCGCAGCATCCATTTTGCAATCTTTTGCAGACACTGACCTTGAAAGAGAAGAATTCGCAGCATCTATTTTGCAATCTTTTGCAGATACTGATATTGAAAGAGAAGAATTCGCAGCATCCATTTTGCAATCTTTTGCAGATACTGATCTTGAAAGAGAAGAATTCGCAGCATCCATTTTGCAATCTTTTGCAGATACTGATCTTGAAAGAGAAGAATTCGCAGCATCCATTTTGCAATCTTTTGCAGATACTGATATTGAAAGAGAAGAATTCGCAGCATCCATTTTGCAATCTTTTGCAGATACTGATCTTGAAAGAGAGGAATTCGCAGCATCCATTTTGCAATCTTTTGCAGATACTGATATTGAAAGAGAGGAATTCGCAGCATCCATTTTGCAATCTTTTGCAGATACTGATCTTGAAAGAGAAGAATTCGCAGCATCCATTTTGCAATCTTTTGCAGATACTGATCTTGAAAGAGAAGAATTCGCAGCATCCATTTTGCAATCTTTTGCAGATACTGATCTTGAAAGAGAAGAATTCGCAGCATCCATTTTGCAATCTTTTGCAGATACTGATCTTGAAAGAGAAGAATTCGCAGCATCCATTTTGCAATCTTTTGCAGATACTGATCTTGAAAGAGAAGAATTCGCAGCATCCATTTTGCAATCTTTTGCAGATACTGATCTTGAAAGAGAGGAATTCGCAGCATCCATTTTGCAATCTTTTGCAGATACTGATCTTGAAAGAGAAGAATTCGCAGCATCCATTTTGCAATCTTTTGCAGATACTGATCTTGAAAGAGAAGAATTCGCAGCATCCATTTTGCAATCTTTTGCAGATACTGATCTTGAAAGAGAAGAATTCGCAGCATCCATTTTGCAATCTTTTGCAGATACTGATCTTGAAAGAGAAGAATTCGCAGCATCCATTTTGCAATCTTTTGCAGATACTGATCTTGAAAGAGAAGAATTCGCAGCATCCATTTTGCAATCTTTTGCAGATACTGATCTTGAAAGAGAAGAATTCGCAGCATCCATTTTGCAATCTTTTGCAGATACTGATCTTGAAAGAGAAGAATTCGCAGCATCCATTTTGCAATCTTTTGCAGATACTGATCTTGAAAGAGAAGAATTCGCAGCATCCATTTTGCAATCTTTTGCAGATACTGATCTTGAAAGAGAAGAATTCGCAGCATCCATTTTGCAATCTTTTGCAGATACTGATATTGAAAGAGAAGAATTCGCAGCATCCATTTTGCAATCTTTTGCAGATACTGATCTTGAAAGAGAGGAATTCGCAGCATCCATTTTGCAATCTTTTGCAGATACTGATCTTGAAAGAGAGGAATTCGCAGCATCCATTTTGCAATCTTTTGCAGATACTGATCTTGAAAGAGAAGAATTCGCAGCATCCATTTTGCAATCTTTTGCAGATACTGATCTTGAAAGAGAAGAATTCGCAGCATCCATTTTGCAATCTTTTGCAGATACTGATCTTGAAAGAGAAGAATTCGCAGCATCCATTTTGCAATCTTTTGCAGATACTGATCTTGAAAGAGAAGAATTCGCAGCATCCATTTTGCAATCTTTTGCAGATACTGATCTTGAAAGAGAAGAATTCGCAGCATCCATTTTGCAATCTTTTGCAGATACTGATCTTGAAAGAGAAGAATTCGCAGCATCCATTTTGCAATCTTTTGCAGATACTGATGCTGAAAATACTTGATGGCGGTCATGCACACACACGTAGATGTGTATGCACTTACAGATACATACATGCACTAGCGTAAAGACATTCAGGTACATGTGAACATCTCATTCATGTGTAGTCATACATATACATAACTCGTGTATACTTTTTATAAAGAACGAGACTTTGAATAAACTAAAACTTGAATATTCTGTTGCAAACCGAAGTGTTCTGCGATCCTACTATCCTTAGGTGTTTCTTAAAGTTTTTTAAATGTTGCATAAAAATGGGTGCAATAACACTTTTTGGTAAAATTCAAATTCTAAAAGTATTAGATAAAAAAAAAAAAAAAAATTGTTTTTTTTTTTTTTTTTTTTTTTTTTTTTTTTTTTTTTTTTTTACTTTGTATCAACTGTCAATCACAAACTCGGTTAATGGGTAATCAATTTCAAACTACAGAAACTTCCATATTTCCAACTTCTATATTTTCACCTGAATAATAGCTATCCATATCATATCCACTTTCCACAGTTAAGAAAAGTTACTTTCCGCTATTGTATTATACAGAAAAAAAATAATCAAATGTGGAATTATTGGACTAAGAAACCACATGTTGATTCATGTATTCAATTTTTTTTGAAGAAAACAGCGGAAAATATAAAATACTATTTTCTTTTCTTTTTCTTTTTTTCTTTTTTATGTGTCCTGTTTTTTTTTTCTTTTTTTTTTTTTTGAAAACAGCGGAAAATATCAAATATTATTTTTTTTTTTCTTTTTTCCTTTTTTCTCTTTTCTTTTTTACGTGTCCTAGAGTTTCATTTTCCTCGAATTATGAAACACCAATCATCAGGTAGATTGTATTCATTTTTTTTTTAAGAGAACAGCGGAAAATATCAAATACTATTTTCTTTTCTTTTTTCCTTTTTTCATTTTTCTTTTTTATGTGTCCTGGAGTTTTTTTTTTTTTTTTTGAAGAAAACAGCGGAAAATATCAAATACTTTTTTCTTTTCTTTTATCCTTTTTCTTTTTTTATGTGTCCTGGAGTTTTTTTTTTTTTTTGTTTGTTTTTGAAGAGAACAGCGGAAAATATCAAATACTATTTTCTTTTCTTTTTTCCTTTTTTCTTTTTCTTTTTTTTTTCTTTTTTACGTGTCCTGGTGTTTCATTTTCCTCGAATTATGAAACACCAATCTTCAGGTAGATTGTATTCAATTTTTTTTTTTTTTTTTTTTTTTAAGAGAACAGCGAAAAATATCAAATACTATATTCTTTTCTTTTTTCCTTTTTTGTTTTTTCTTTTTTACGTGTCCTGGAGTTTCATTTTCCTTTTTTTTCCTTTTTAAGAAAACAGCGGAAAATATCAAATACTATTTTCTTTTCTTTTATCCTTTTTCTTTTTTTGTGTCCTGGAGTTTTTTTTTTTTTTTTTTTTTGAAGGAAACGGCGGAAAATATCAAATACTATTTTCTTTTCTTTTTTCCTTTTTTCTTTTTTCTTTTTTACGTGTCCTGGAGTTTCATTTTCCTCAAATTATGAAACACCAATCTTCAGGTAGATTGTTTTTTTTTTTTTTTTTTTTTTTTTTGAAGAGAACAGCGGAAAATATCAAATACTATTTTCTTTTCTTTTATCCTTTTTCTTTTTTTATGTGTCCTGGAGTTTCTTTTTTTTTAAAGAAAACAGCGGAAAATATCAAATACTATTTTCTTTTCTTTTTTCCTTTTTTCTTTTTTTCTTTTTTACGTGTCCTGGTGTTTCCTTTTCCTCGAATTATGAATTATGAAACACCAATCTTCAGGTAGATTGTATTAATTTTTTTTTTTTTTTTTTTTTTTTTTTAAGAGAACAGCGGAAAATATCAAATACTATTTTCTTTTCTTTTATCCTTTTTCCTTTTTTTATGTGTCCTGGAGTTTCTTTTTTTTTTTTCTTTTTTAAGAAAACAGCGGAAAATATCAAATACTATTTTCGTTTCTATTTTCCTTTTTTCCTTTTTCTTTTTTATGTGTCCTGGAGTTTCTTTCTTTTTTTTTTCTTTTTTTTGAAGAGAACAGCGGAAAATATAAAATACTATTTTCTTTTTTTTTTTCCTTTTTTCTTTTTTCTTTTTTATGTGTCCTGGAGTTTCATCATTTTCCTCAAATTATGAAACACCAATCTTCAGCTAGATTGTATTTAATTTTTTTTTAAGAGAACAGCGGAAAATATCAAATACTATTTTCTTTTCTTTTTTCCTTTTTCCTTTTTTCTTTTTTATGTGTCCTGGAGTTTCTTTTTTTTAATAAAACAGCGGAAAATATCAAATACTATTTTCTTTTCTTTTTAACTTTTTCTTTTTTTCTTTTTTATGTGTCCTGGAGTTTTTTTTTTTTTTTCCTTTGGAAGAAAACAGCGGAAAATATCAAATACTATTTTCTTTTTTTTTTTTCCTTTTTTCTTTTTTCTTTTTTATGTGTCCTGTTTTTTTTTTCTTCTTTTTTTTTTAATAGTACTGCGAAAAATATCAAATACTATTTTCTTTTCTTTTTTGCTTTTTTTCTTTTTTTCTTTTTTACGTGTCCTGGTGTTTCATTTTACTCAAATTATGAAACAACAAACTTCAGGTAGATTGTATTAATTTTTTTTATTTTTTTATTTTTTTTTTTTTTTTAAGAGAACAGCGGAAAACATCAAATACTATTTTCTCTTTTCTTTTATTTTCCCTTCTTTTTTTTTCTTTTTTACGTTTCCTTGAGTTTCATTTTCCTCGAATTATGAAACACCAATCATCAGGTAGATTGTATTTTTTTTTTTTTTTTTTTTTTTTTTTGAAGAGAACAGCGGAAAATATCAAATACTATTTTCTTTTCTTTTTTCCTTTATTTTTCTTTTTTCTTTTTTACGTGTCCTGGAGTTTCTTTTTTTTTTTTTTTTTTGAAGAAAACAACGGAAAATATCAAATACTATTTTCTTTTCTTTTTTCCTTTTTCCTTTTTTCTTTTTTACGTGTCCTGGAGTTTCATTATTTTCCTCGAATTATGAAACACCAATCTTCAGGTAGATTGTATTCAATTTTTTTTTAAGAGAACAGCGGAAAATATCAAATACTTTTTTCTTTTCTTTTTCCTTTTTTCATTTTTCTTTTTTATGTGTCCTGGAGTTTTTTTTTTTATGTTTTATTTTTTTTTTTTGAAGAAGAAGAAGAGAACAGCGGAAAATATCAAATACTATTTTCTTTTCTTCTTTTCCTTTTCTCTTTTTTTCTTTTTTACGTGTCCTGGTGTTTCATTTTCCTCGAATTATGAAATACCAATCTTCAGGTAGATTGTATTCAATTTTTTTTTTTTTTTTTTTTTTGAAGAAAACAGCGGAAAATATCAAATACTATTTTCTTATCTTCTTTTTTTCTTTTCTTTTTTCTTTTTTGTGTGTCCTGAAGTTTCATTTTCCTCGAATTATAAAACACCAATCTTCAGGTAGATTATATTCATTTTTTTTTCTTTTTTTTTTTTTTTTTTTGAAGAGAACAGCGGAAAATATCAAATACTTTTTTCTTTTCTTTTTCTTTTTTTTTCTTTTTTATGTGTCCTGTTTTTTTTTTTCTTTTTTTTCTTTTTTTTTAAGAAAACAGCGGAAAATATCAAATACTATTTTCTTTTCTTTTTTCCTTTTTTTTTTCTTTTTTACGTGTCCTGGTGTTTCATTTTCCTCGAATTATGAAACACCAATCTTCAGGTAGATTGTATTCAATTGTTTTTTTTTTTTTTTTTTTTTTTTTGAAGAGAACAGCGGAAAATATCATATAATATTTTCTTTTCTTTTTTTTTCTTTTTTTCTTTTTTTTTCTTTTATACGTATCCTGGAGTTTCATTTTTTTTTTTTTTTAAGAAAACAGCGGAAAATATCAAATACTATTTTCTTTTCTTTTTTCCTTTTTTCTTTTTTCTTTTTTACGTCTCCTGGAGTTTCATTTTCCTCGAATTATGAAACAACAATCTTCAGGTAGATTATATTCATTTTTTTTAAAGAGAACAGCGGAAAATATCAAATACTATTTTCTTTTCTTTTTTCCTTTTTTCTTTTTTATGTGTCCTGGAGTTTCATTTTTTTTTTTTTTTTTTAAGAAAACAGCGGAAAATATCAAATACTATTTTCTTTTCTTTTTTTCTTTTCTTTTTTCTTTTTTACGTGTCCTGGAGTTTCTTTTTTTTTCTTTTTAAGAAAACAGCGGAAAATATCAAATAATATTTTCTTTTCTTTTTTCCTTTTTTCATTTTTCTTTTTTATGTGTCCTGTTTTCTTTTCTTCTTTTTTTTTTTTGAAGAAAACAGCGGAAAATATCAAATATTATTTTCATTTCTTCTTTTTTTCTTTTCTTTTTTATGTGTCCTGGAGTTTCTTTTTTTTTTTAAGAAAACAGCGGAAAATATCAAATACTATTTTCTTTTCTTTTTTCCTTTTTTCTTTTTCTTTTTTTTTTACGTGTCCTGGAGTTTCATTTTTTTTCGAATTATGAACCACCAATCTTCAGGTAGATTGTATTCAATTTTTTTTTTTTTTTTTTTTTTTTTAAGAGAACAGCGGAAAATATCAAATACTATTTTCTTTTCTTTTTTCCTTTTTTCATTTTTCTTTTTTACGTGTCCTGGAGTTTCTCTTTTTTTTTTTTAAGAAAACAGCGGAAAATATCAAATACTATTTTCTTTTCTTTTTTCCTTTTTTCATTTTTCTTTTTTACGTGTCCTGGAGTTTCTCTTTTTTTTTTTTTTAAGAAAACAGCGGAAAATATCAAATACTATTTTCTTTTCTTTTTTCCTTTTTCCTTTTTTCTTTTTTATGTGTCCTGGAGTTTCTTTTTTTGAAGAAAACAACGGAAAATATCAAATACTATTTTCTTTTCTTTTATCCTTTTTCTTTTTTTATGTGTCCTGGAGTTTCATTTTTTTTTTTTTTTTTTGAAGAAAACAGCGGAAAATATCAAATACTATTTTCTAACCTTTTTTTTTCTTTTTTTTCTTTTTTTTTTCTTTTTTACGTGTCCTTGAGTTTCATTTTCCTCGAATTATGAAACACCAATCTTCAGGTAGATTGTATTCAATTTTTTTTTTTTTTTTTTTTTTTTTTTTTTTTGAAGAGAACAGCGGAAAATATCAAATACTATTTTCTTCTTTTTTTTCCTTTTTTTCTTTTCTTTTTTTTGTGTCCTGGAGTTTCTTTTTTTTTTTCTTTTTTTAAGAGAACAGCGGAAAATATCAAATATTATTTTCTTTTCTTCTTTTTTCCTTTTTTCTTTCTTTTTTACGTGTCCTGGAGTTTCATTTTTTTTTTCTTTTTAAGAAAACAGCGGAAAATATAAAATACTATTTTCTTTTTTTTTTCTTTTTTCATTTTTCTTTTTTATGTGTCCTGGAGTTTTTTTGTTTTTTTTTTTTGAAGAAAACAGCGGAAAATATCAAATACTATTTTCTTTTCTTTTTTCCTTTTTTCCTTTTTTTCTTTTCTTTTTTTTTTCTTTTTTATGTGTCCTGGAGTTTCATTATTTTCCTCGAATTATGAAACACCAATCATCAGGTAGATTGTATTCATTTTTTTTTAAGAGAACAGCGGAAAATATCAAATACTATTTTCTTTTCTTTTTTCCTTTTTTTCATTTTTCTTTTTTATGTGTCCTGGAGTTTTTTTGTCTTTTTTTCCTTTTGAAGAAAACAGCGGAAAATATCAAATACTATTTTCTTTTCTTTTTTCCTTTTTTTTTTCTTTTTTACGTGTCCTGGAGTTTTTTTTTTTTTTTAAGAAAACAGCGGAAAATATCAAATACTATTTTCTTTTCTTCTTTTCCTTTTCTCTTTTTTTCTTTTTTACGTGTCCTGGTGTTTCATTTTCCTCGAATTATGAAACACCAATCTTCAGGTAGATTGTATTCATTTTTTTTTTTTTTTTTTTTTTTTTAAGAGAACAGCGGAAAATATCAAATACTATTTTCTTTTTTTTTTTCTTTTTTTCATTTTTCTTTTTTAGGTGTCCTGGATTTTTTTTTTTTTTTTTAAGAAAACAGCGGAAAATATCAAATAATATTTTCTTTTCTTTTTTTTTTTCTTTTTTTCCTTTTTTCTTTTTTACGTGTCCTGGAGTTTCATTTTCCTCGAATTATGAAACACCAATCTTCAGGTAGATTGTATTCAATTTTTTTTTTTTTTTTTTTTTTAAGAGAACAGCGGAAAATATCAAATACTATTTTCTTTTTTTTTTTCCTTTTTTCTTTTTTTCTTTTTTACGTGTCCTGGAGTTTCATTTTTTTAAGAAAACAGCGGAAAATATCAAATACTATTTTCTTTTCTTTTTTCCTTTTTCCTTTTTTTCTTTTTTATGTGTCCTGGAGTTTCTTTTTTTTTTTTTTTTAAAGAAAACAGCGGAAAATATCAAATACTATTTTCTTTTCTTTTTCTTTTTTTTTCTTTTTTATGTGTCCTGTTTTTTTTTTTTTTTTTTTTTTTTTTTTGAAGACAGCAGCGGAAAATACCAAATACTATTTTCTTTTCTTTTTTTCCTTTTTTCTTTTTTTCTTGTCCTGGAGTTTCATTTTCCTCGAATTATGAAACACCAATCATCAGGTAGATTGTATTAAATTTTTTTTTTTTTTTTTTTTTTTTTTAAGAGAACAGCAGAAAATATCAAATACAATTTTCTTTTCTTTTTTCCTTTTTCCTTTTTTTCTTTTTTACGTGTCCTGGAGTTTCTTTTTTTTTTTAAGAAAATAGCGGAAAATATCAAATACTATTTTCTTTTTTTTTCCTTTTTTCTTTTTTTTCTTTTTTACGTGTCCTGGAGTTTCATTTTCCTCGAATTATGAAAAACCAATCTTCAGGTAGATTGTATTCATTTTTTTTTTTTTTTTTTTTTTTTTTAAGAGAACAGCGGAAAATATCAAATACTATTTTATTTTTTATTTCATTTTCTTCTCTCTTTTTTACGTGTCCTGGTGTTTCATCTTTTTCCTCGAATTATGAAACACCAATCTTCAGGTAGATTGTATTCATTTTTTTTTTTTTTTTTTTTTAAGAGAACAGCGGAAAATATCATATACTATTTTCTTTTCTTCTTTTCCTTTTTTTCTTTTTTCTTTTTTACGTGTCCTGGAGTTTCTTTTTTTTTTTAAGAAAACAGCGGAAAATATCAAATACTATTTTCTTTTCTTCTTTTTTTCTTTTCTTTTTTCTTTTTTTATGTGTCCTGGAGTTTTTTTTTTTTTTTTTTTAAGAAAACAGCGGAAAATATCAAATACTATTTTCTTTCCTTTTTTTCTTTTTTTTCTTTTTTTATGTGTCCTGGAGTTTCATTTTTTTTTTTTTTTTTGAAGAAAACAGCGGAAAATATCAAATACTATTTTCTTCTTTTTTTTCTTTTCTTTTTTTCTTTTTTACGTGTCCTGGTGTTTCATTTTCCTCTAATTATGAAACACCATTCTTCAGGTAGATTGTATTCATTTTTTTTTTTTTTTTTTTTTTTTTTTGAAGAGAACAGCGGAAAATATCAAATACTATTTTCTTTTCTTTTTTTTTTTCCTTTTTTCTTTTTTTCTTTTTTTTCTTATTTTACGTGTCCTGGTGTTTCATTTTCCTCGAATTATGAAACACCAATCTTCAGCTAGATTCAGATATCAAAGGTTTCGTTTCCCAGCTTCGAATCCTTTAAAACGTGCTTCTTCAATCCCCTTTATTTCGAAATTCTGTTCTGTTCCCCCGTTTATTTCGAAATTTTGTTCTGTTCCCGCTTTTCGTAAATGCTCAACGGAATCCCCTGATGATTTTATTTTTTATTCTCGATCTTGTAAGCCTAACGATTTAATTAACTGCCTCCTATATTTTCCTCTCCCCCTCCCTCCCCCCCCCCCCCCCCTTCTGGTGCATATCACAGAGGATTCGCTTCCTCTGAAACTTATATAATTTCCATATTCTTTTTTATTAGCATTTATATTCAATAATGTTTATTATTGTTGTTGTTATTATTATTATTATTATTATCATCATCATTATTATTATTATTATTATTATTATTATTATTATTATTATTATTATTATTATCATTATTATTATCATTATTATTATTATTGTTATTATTATTATTATTATTATTATTATTATTATTATTATTATTATTATTATTATTATTATTATTATTATTATTATTATTATTGACTTCAAGCTCTCTCTTTTCTTTCTCTGACTTCTTTCTCCATCTCTCTCGTTTTTTTCGCTTTCTCTATATTTCTATTTTTCTCTCTTTTCTTTCTCTGACTTCTCTCTCTTTCTCTCTCGTTTTTTTCGCATTCTCTATATTTCTATTTTTCTCCCTTTTTGTCATTTCTCCAGTTTTCTTTCTCATTCTTTCTCTTCCTTTACTCCACACTCCCCTCTCTCCCTCCCATTCTTCTTCTCCCTTTATTCTTCCACCCATTCCCTC
>NC_091559.1:2871928-2874428 GCF_042767895.1 Penaeus vannamei | reverse complement strand
CGAAAGTGGGTTAAGGAAGTCTAAGAGAGAGGGAGAGAAAGTATATTAAATATTACGAATAGTGGCGAGAGAGAGAGAGAGAGAGAGGGAGAGAGAGAGAGAGAGAGAGAGAGAGAGAGAGAGAGAGAGAGAGAGAGCGTCTAAAGAAAGATAGAGCGAGAGAGCGAGGAAAGAAAGACAGAGAGAGAGAGAGAGGAGATACAGAAAGACAAAGAGAGAGAGAGAGAGAGAGAAATAGGAAATACAGAAAGACAGAGAGAGAGAGAGGAGATACACAAAGACAAAGAGAGAGAGAGTTAAAAGAGAGAGGGGGGGGGGGAGATACACATATCCCAGCAAAATCTATTCAAGGAAGATGTACAAAAACTTACCCACAAAAAAGTGTGCCAGCGAGTTCTAAGCAGCACCATCTTTTGGCAGCGCAACTAACTAAAAATCAGAAGCGCCGTTGCGTGAGGTTAACGGGCTTAATCAAATTTTGTTAAAGGAACTAAAATTCGAAAATGTAACTTCTTTTGTTTATGAACATTCTTTAAAGCTCAAGTTCAACCTTTCACGAGATAAATTAGATCATGTTAAATGTTAAATGCGCAATGGCATATCATACACTGCACTTTGTGTGAAAATTCTTATTTTTTCATACCTTTTATCACAACGATCTCTCTTCAACGGCTGTAACACAGATAAAAAAAAAGATTCAGTAATTATTGTTAATTTTTTTTTTTTCTACAGCATGCGTTGTGGATGCTTTATGGCGAAATGGACTAATGATTAATTCGTGTACTTTCTGTATTATGATGTCTAAAATTAATCCTCTGTGATTCCTTTCAATAATAAAGATGATAATCCAAAAACAGATAAACAGAATCATAGGACTATGTAACTCATTCTGAATTCTTATTTACGCTTCACCCTCTTCTTTATATATCAATATCTTTATATATCCATATTCTTTTCACTCATGTATATCCTTAATTACTCGAAAAATTAGGCTTTATCCAGCATACAGCGCAATCCATTTTCATCTTTGTTAAATTTAATGGCTTTTGTATATCAATTTTATACTTTTTTCCTTTCCTGAATATTATACATTGATAATTTAATTTTTTAAATGATAATTTAATTTTTCACTAAAGAATTTTGTTTATACGTACGCGTATAGTTAGACGAAAATTTCCGATAGCCAAGCGCTATTTAAGCCGTGCTACGTATGTGATGGGTCTCTTCTAGCTGACAGGCAACTATCCAGACTATCCGAAATGTACGTAAGGACAGACAGGTGCTAGCTGGGGCTCTAGCAAAGGCAGTGAACTCGGAGGTTATCATATCATATCAGCATTACATTCAAACGCATTATGCTGGCTTGAAGAAGACTGGAGAGTAAGAAAGGAGGAGCTTGTGGTTTTAAGAATTAGCAGTATTGGTAAATATGTAATGGAATTGCATATACATGGCTTCTTAAAGACCTGTAGAAGAAGACTGGAGGGGGAAAGAGGAGGAGCTTGTGGTTTTAAGAATTAGCAGTATTGGTAAATATGTAATGGAATTGCATATACTTGGCTTCTTAAAGACCTGTAGAAGAAGACTGGAGGACAAGAGAGGAGGAGCTAGTGGTTTTAAGAATAAGCAGTATTGGTAAATATTTAATGGAATTGCATATACTTGGCTTCTTAAAGACCTGTAGAAGAAGACTGGAGAGTAAGAAAGGAGGAGCTTGTGGTTTTAAGAATAAGCAGCATTGGTAAATTCGTAATGGAATTGCATATACTTGGCTTCTTAAAGACCTGTAGAAGAAGACTGGAGGACAAGAGAGGAGGAGCTAGTGGTTTTAAGAATAAGCAGTATTGGTAAATATTTAATGGAATTGCATATACTTGGCTTCTTAAAGACCTGTAGAAGAAGACTGGAGAGTAAGAAAGGAGGAGCTAGTGGTTTTAAGAATTAGCAGCATTGGTAAATTCGTAATGGAATCGCATATACATGGCTTCTTGGCTTCTTAAAGACCTGTTGTATTTAAGGAGGAAGGGATAGACGTGTAAGGTGGCATGAGGTCTTGTATAAAGCTGGTTTGTGTTTGGAAGTGGATAGAGTGAGAGAGAAAAAAAATGTGATATATTTAGATTACTTCGATGTGACCAAATCATTGAACGTATACTTCAAAGAAACGTGATATGTGATAAAACCTTAACCAGGCAGTTATCAGTTTCCTTCGTGTACATGATTGTTCGTGTATATGAAGTTTTGCTCTATTTGTGTTATGATAGTGAATATATTTCTGTAAAATAGATCAGCTCCAGTTGTTTCTCCTCAATTGCCATCATAAGGGAATAGCCAATTAAGGGTCGAGTTGTTAATTCTATTTCTTTAATTATATCCGGGTGATGCTGATACAACCAACGGCCTGTTGATGACTGTTAACCATCAATTCATACATTTTGATAGGTTACCGGATAGACATGTTCATATGAATATACATTTTTTTTCGATATAGTTCAACAAT
>NC_091559.1:2864428-2866928 GCF_042767895.1 Penaeus vannamei | reverse complement strand
AACCCTCTTTTCATACTTATCATTTTCATTATTATTTGTTTTTTCTTGTGGTTTCTTGTAACTTCTGCTGTTAATAAAATGGATGTGTATGTTAATTCTTTTATATTGAGTAAAATAATCTATAATCCTCTCCTATAAAACGTGTATTTATTACTCAATTGTTATCGTGTTGTTAACGTTAATTCTAAGTTGTAATCCTCCTGCAATCATAATCACACCAATAACTGCGGTTAGATTATCTGATCACGTTCTTGATAATACCTGATTCGCCAAACTATTAAAAGGAAACTGACTGAATATTTGCGATATTCATGGACTTCTTTTCCAAGATGTCTCATCAACACACCAAACCTTTCTAAGTAATCAGATTAATGAATTCAATTATAAAGTCAAATATTTGCAAGCGCATTCGGTAGTATCTTTGATATTGGCAGTTCAGGCTATTAATGAGATAGTGACTGAATGATTTAATTGTCGTTTGATCTCACTTAGTTAAAGGTAATTAATTTCGGGCTCTTTGGCTTTCATGAGCTGGTTAATTACACATGAACTTAGAAGCGTGTGGATGGTAAATTATATATATATATATATATATATATATATATATATATATATATATATATATATATATATATATATATATATATGGGGGGGGGTGTGTGTGTGTGTGTGTGTGTGTGTGTGTGTGTGTGTGTGTATGTGTGTGTGTGTGTGTGTGTGTGTGTGTGTGTGTGTGTGTGTGTGTGTGTGTGTGTGTGTGTGTATGTGTATGTGTGTGTGTGTGTGTGTGTGTGTGCGTGTGCATGTATTTGTATATATATAGGTATATATATATACACACTTACATATATATATATATATATATATATATATATATATATATATATATATATATATATATATATATATATATATATGCATACATACATGTATATATCTGTCTGTGCGTGTTTCTAAGTGCGTCTGTGTGATTCTGTGTGCTTGTGCGCGTCTCTGTGTGTGAGAGAGAGAGATCCTGTGTGTAAAGATAGATAGATGAATAGACACCGATTTATCGCAAGAAATTTATTCCGTGCAAATGCGCTATTTTAACAAGGAAGTCCCACTAAAGATTTTTTTTTTTTCCAGATAACAAAACTTGTCCGACTTCTCAGCGATCAGGAAGTGTTGCAAAGAGCTTAGTGTCGTGTTGGTGGCAGTGATAATGATTACACACTGTGGGCGTAAAGGGTTTTTTTTTGTATTGACTTTGGGTTATCATTTCATTCAATTATCAACCATTAGTTTCTTCAGTGATCAGTTATTCACTTATTCAGTCATCAATCATTAGTTTGTTCAGTCATCAACCATTAGTTAATTCAGTTATCAATTTGATTATCAGTTAATTCACTTATCAATTTGATTATCAGTTAATTCAGTTATCAATTTGATTATCAGTTAATTCAGTTATCAATTTGATTATCAGTTAATTCAGTTATCAATTTGATTATCAGTTAATTCAGTTATCAATTTGATTATCAGTTAATTCAGTTATCAATTTGATTATCAGTTAATTCAGTTATCAATTTGATTATCAGTTAATTCAGTTATCAATTTGATTATCAGTTAATTCAGTTATCATTTTGATTATCAGTTATTTCAATTATCAATTTGATTATCAGCTAATTCAGTTATCAATTTGATTATCAGTTAATTCAGTTATCAATTTGATTATCAGTTAATTCGGTTATCAATTTGACTATCAGTTAATTCACTTATCAATTTGATTATCAGTTAATTCAGTTATCAACTTGATTATCAGGTCATTTAGTTTCTGATCATTAAGTTACTCAATTAAATTCATTGTTTAATTCTGTTCATAAAACGAAACGTGCTTTTTTTGTTGTGTATGATTATGCAAAGTATACAGACACATATGCATCACGATCTCCATTCTTACAAGGTCTCATTCTTTCTTTTCAATGTTCGTACTCATTAACAGTTAATTAACTAGCCTGTAAAACTTTAATCTTATAAGTGGGTCTTCTATCACAAGGAGATTTGCATCCTGAAACACACTTTCTGGACGTATCTTGCAGGTTTTCAATGAGTGTTTGTAAACCTTATTGTTTAAGTTCTAGTTAGTCTTCATCTTTCTTCTTCTCTGTCATCTTTTACTAACATTTTGATATAGTTTTATGTGAATTCCATATACCTGTTTCTGAATACTTACTTTTTTCTTTTTTTCTTTTTCTTTCTTGAAATCTCATCTCTCCCTCTTTGCTTAGCATTACTCTCTTCTTCCTTTCTTTATCACCTCCTCCTGTACGTCTCCTTAGCATCACTCTCCTTCTTCCTCTCTTTACCACCTCCTTCTGTACGTCTCCTTAGCATCACTCTCCTTCTTCCTCTCTTTATCACCTCCTTCTGTACACCTCCTTAGCATCACTCTCCTTCTTCCTCTCTTTATCACCTCCTTCTGTACGTCTCCTTAGCATTACTCTCCTTGTTCCTCTCTTTA
>NC_091559.1:2849428-2851928 GCF_042767895.1 Penaeus vannamei | reverse complement strand
GTTTGTGTGTCTGTCTATGTATGCGTGTGCGTTTATGTGCGTGTGTGTGCGTGAGTGTATGTATGTGTATGTGTGTGTGTTCAACCATCCTTAATTCTCTTACGTACCTCACCTTCCTCCGCCCCTTCCATCCCCTAGATTCCCTTCTAATTAGGCAACAAATTAATTTCATTATAACGAGAAAGTTCCCCCACTTGAGTACACTGTAGTGTTTACACCAAAACCTTATTCATAACAAACAAGAGAAGGATAATTGCTTTATATCCCACTTTGCCTCTCCTAGCGTTGACTAAGTATTGGGTATCTGGGCAAAAAATAATAAAATAAAGATCATGATGATTTTAGATAAAGATAATTTCATATTTTAGATAAAGATAATTTCACATTTTAGATAAAGATACTTTCATATTTTAGATTATCTAAAATATGAAATTATCTTTCATATTTCATATTTTTGATAAAGATAATTTCTCATTTTAGATAAAGATAATTTCATATTTTAGATAAAGATAATTTTACATTTTAGATAAAGATAATTTCATATTTTAGATAAAGATAATTTCATAGTTTAGATAAAGATGATTTCAGTTTAGATAAAGATAATTTCATATTTTAGATAAAGATAATTTCAGTTTAGATAAAGATAATTTCATATTTTTGATAAAGATGATTTCATATTTTAGATAAAGATAATTTCACAGTTTAGATATAGATAATTTCACAAGAATTAATAAAACATTTTGAAAGATAATAGCTCAATTCAGATAACGAAAAAAATGTCAATTATCAAATGCCAATAAAGATAATTTCACAAGAATGAATAAAACTTATTTTGAAAGATAATAGCTCAATTAATATACCGAAAAAGGTGTCAATTAAGATAACGAAAAAAGTGTCGTTTTCATTGTAGAGGGTTGAGTACAGGTGCTGTCACACTAGCACTTTTTCCGTCAATTTTTGGACAATTTTATGAAATTTTGTCCAATTTTGAGCGAATTGTCGATTCTCCAGTCAGACGATAATGATCGTTTCCTTCTGAAAACCTTTCCGTCAACTTTTCCAGCTAAGCAAAGTCAAACCAAGAACTATATTCGAGAATGTTTGTATTTATGTTAAATAAAATTGTCGAAAAATTGATAGAAAAAGTGCTAGTGTGACAGCGCCTTAAGGTATGTGTGGAGGTTGACTTGAGTATAGTTGAAAAAGTCTAAGGCGTCGGACTATATAGTTTCTTGGGAACAGGAAAAGGAGGAGATAGTATTTGAACGTCGACTTTCCTTGGCTTTATTAGTCTAATACACTTAAAAAACTTTATAACTTAATGAAGTTATATTTAAGTGATTTATATGGGATTTACATCTTCCGTTGTTTTATAACTTACTTCTTCAATACTATTTTGTTGTTGTTGTTTATGTTGATTTAAATGAAGTATATTTAAGTTTTAAGTTAAAAGGCTTTCGGGTCTTGTGAAGAAGGGAGATGTTTGGGCATCTTAGGGCATCAGCTTAACTTTTTTATTTAATAGTATTGTAGAAGTAAGTTATAAAACAATATAAAATCATAACCATTTATTAAATATTAGTGTAGTCCTCAACTTCGTTCAAGTGAAGTAGTGCTTGGAAGGGCGGAAGTGAGGAAGAAAGAAAGAAAGAAAAAAAGGAGGAAGGTTGAAGCGCAGGAATATCAAAGAATATGATAAAGGAGGGAGAGGGAAAGGGAGAGAGAGAGGCGAAGAAGGGTAGGAGACAAGTGAAAGGAATGAAAAGTAAAAGGCAGGATAGCTGACAATACGAGAGGAATACGGAGATGGGAAAGGAGGAAGAATAAGACGGAAATGAGTTTAAAAGAAAAACCGGAGGGCGAGCAAGCAAGCGAGAGAAAGAGAAAGACAGAGAGAGGAAGAAAGGAAGGTAGAGAGAGAGTAACATATATAACGGAAGACCAACTCAAAAGAGAGAGAGAGAGAGAAAGAGTGGGAGTGAGAGAGAGAGAGAGAAAGAGTGGGAGTGAGAGTGAGGGAGAGAAAGAGTGAGTGAGAGAGAGAGAGAGAAAGAAAGGTAGAGAGAAAACACATATAACGGTAGAGCAACTCAAAACAGAGAGAGAGAGAGAGAGAGAGAGAGAGAGAGAGAGAGAGAGAGAGAGAGAGAGAGAGAGAGAGAGAGAGACAGACAGAGACAGACAGAGACAGAGAGGAAGAAAGAAAGATAGAGAGAAACATATAACGGAAGACCAACTCAAAAGAGAGAGAGAGAGACAGAGAGAGAGAGAGAGAGACGGATACCCAAATGGAGAAGTGAAAACCCATCGACATGAAACCCACAAGCAGCGAACAAGAGAAGACGTGAAGAGACAACGAAAACAGATCATTGTTTTCCATCCAGCAACAACCCAGAACAGACACCCCTTTACTAACCACACAAACTAGAGGAAGCCTTTGAGCAACAAGCACAAAGACACCGGTTGCCTCAGTGTATAAGTGTTCGTTATCCGTTGCGAG
>NC_091559.1:2829428-2834428 GCF_042767895.1 Penaeus vannamei | reverse complement strand
AGGCACGTATTGGGATAAAACTCATTACATACACCTGAAAATTGTTGTTCAGTGAAGAATTTGAAGAGCAGGTGTAAATTTCGTTATTCCTCATTCAGCCACATAAACTTCTATGTATTCTGAGAAAATTGTTGTGTGAACGATCATCCTACTCTGAAAGTTTGTTATTGTAAGATCATAGTAAGCTATTTCTTTCTTTTTTTCTTTTTTTCTTTTTTTTTTTTTTTGAAAACTGTTTTGAATTCCCATCGTATCCTGTTTCCAACGATGATTTTATCCGATCTCCCATGTCTATTTTCGTCTTCGTCCGTTGTTATTGAACTCTCTGAACCTTCTTTCATTTTCTTTTCCTTTCATCTTTTCCCAGAAATTAGCTTAGCATCTTGATTCAGTAAATTTAAAAGACGCAAATATAGAACCTCAACATCCGGGTATCTCGCAGTGACGAAAAAGCATCGCGGATTCTGGATCGAATCCCCCGTTGTGGGTTATTGATCCTGTTTCCGTGCGACTGAATCCCGAGCGGCATCAGGTGCTGCTGAATTTCTCGATGATCGTACTGAGAGTAACCTTCTGCTCTCCACTCCACTTCTCTCTCCACCTCGTTCTATCTATCTATCTGTATCCATCTATTTATACATCTCTCTGTCCATCTGTCTATCTATCAACCTTTCTATGTTTCTTGCATATCGCTCTGTGTGTCCAGCTACCTATCTATCTATTTGTCTATCTGTCTAGCTGTCTGGCAGTCTATCTACATAGGTACATGTTTGTTAACTTATCTTTCTATCTTTCTATCTACTTATTAATCTCTCTATTATCTATTTATCTTCTACCTACCTACTTATCTATGTTTATATCTATTCTACATCAACTCGTCTGTAATTATCTGTCTGTCTACCTACCTGTCTCTTTCCATCTATCTAATATCCTCTACTTATTGTTTTTTTCTATAACTGTCTATCGGTGTGTCTCTATATCTATCTCCCGACCGATCTATCTATCCATCCATCACTCTATGTATCTTTATACCTCCTAACCTACCCATCTATGTATCTATCTTTCTATACCTCTTCTTCGGTCTGTATATCTATCAACCTATCCATCCATCTACTTACCTATCTATCTGTGTATATGCCTACCTATTTGTCTGTCTATCCCTACCTATCTGTCTGTCTATTTGCCTACCTTTCTGTCAATCTACTTCTCTTTGCCTATCTATCAATCCTCTCTATCTCAACATCTATCTATCTCCCTATCAACTTACCCACTCATTCACTCTATTTGCCTACCTTTCTGTCAATCTACTTCTCTTTGTCTGTCTATCAACCCTCTCTATCTCAACATCTATCTATCTCCCTATCAACTTAGGCACTCGCTCACTCTATTTGCCTACCTTTCTGTCAATCTACTTCTCTTTGTCTATCTATCAATCCTCTCTATCTCATCATCTATCTATCTCCCTATCAACTTACTCATTCATTCACTCTATTCACCTACCTTTCTGTCAATCTACTTCTCTTTGTCTATCTATCATTCCTCTCTATTTCAACATCTATCTATCTCCCTATCATCTTACCCACTCACTCACCTATTCACCTACCTTTCTGTCAATCTACTTCTCTTTGTCTGTCTATCAATCTCTCTATCTCAACTTACCCACTCATTCACTCTATTTGCCTACCTTTCTGTCAATCTACTTCTCTTTGTCTGTCTATCAATCTCTCTATCTCAACTTACCCACTCACTCACCCATTCACCTACCTTTCTGTCAATCTACTTCTCTTTGTCTGTCTATCAATCTCTCTATCTCAACTTATGCACTCACTCATTCACCTATTCACCTACCTTTCTGTCAATCTACTTCTCTTTGTCTATCTATCATTCCTCTCTATCTCAACATCTATCTCCCTATCAACTTACCCACTCATTCACTCTATTTGCCTACCTTTCTGTCAATTTACTTCTCTTTGTCTATCAGTCCTCTCTATCTCAACATCTATCTATCTCCCTATCAACTTATGCACTCATTCACCCATTAACCTACCTTTCTACCCACCTAGGCGTCGACCCCACAGTACACTGCACGATAACGGGGTCCAGGAAAGGTCGACTGCCTCGCTCATTGCCAAAGGTCGCCTCCGAAACCCTTCATTCCGACTACGCTCTCGACACACACCGTTAATCTGCTCAAGGTTCAGCAGTCGAATCGGAGGCGCCCTCGTGTCTCACAGTGCCGCAGAGAAGCCACACACGGAAGGCAATAGCAGTGAAGGTCACACTTAATTGAAGGGGATTGTGGAAGGAAATAGTAGGGTATTACGTAAAGGCTGGAGAAATGATTACTGAGCAATGATTGAAATGATTACTGATGTGTGCGTGGCAGTTGCTGAATATTTTTTTTTTTTTTTTTTAGGTTGGAACGAAATGATTACTGATATACGGATGATATAATTAATTGAATAATTACTGAAAGGCGGATAATTGACCAATTGATAGACAGAAGAAAATATTGGTAGGCGGAAGATAAGAGGATTATTAATAGGAGGAAGATTGATTGATTAGTTGAAGGAATATTAGATTCTTAAAATAAAGATAAAATGATGATTAATAGGAATAAGATCAAACGATTACTATTAGGGAAAAAGATCAAATAATTACTGATAAGAGGAAGAAGATGAAATAATCCCAAACAGACTTCAAAATTAAATAATAATTAATAGGAGGAAAACCATCAGAACGAGCATACACGTCCGAGACATGAACGCGACATGTCTATGAAGGGGAGACTGAACTATTCCAGCTGGCAGCCGACGTGAATGGACCACTTGAAGGGGGTCTGGCGGAGTGTTTATGTGTTTGTCCAAGCGCATGTGATATTGGCAATGGCTGCAGCGGCTCGGTCAGCTGGAAATCATGAATGTGTTGGAGAACTGACAAGGAAATGACATTGGAGAACTGACAAGGAAATGACAGGATTTGGAGACATACCGGACTGTACATCGAGAGGATAAGTAGCAAGCGAATGACAAGAATCGAATTTTAAAAAAGAAGATAAATACGTAAACAAAAAAAAACATAAAAATAAAAATCTGAAAGGAGAGAGAGATAGAATAAAGAGAGATATAAAACAAAAAAAAAAAACAAATAAAAACTGAAAAGAAAGAGATAGAATAAAGAGAGATATAAAGCACTTAAACAAACACCTGATTAAACATCACTGATTTTTTTTCTCTCTCTCTCTAAGTAACTGATTTACATTAAATTCACAGCAGCATTTCGAGCAGAATTAATGTCGTGACGTTCATCAGGCAGTTGCCAAGTCTTCGGAGAATTGTGCATCCAGACTTAGAGAAATAGCCGGAAGTCAGAATCCCGACGAAGTTATGTTCTCTCTCTCTCTCTCTCTCTTGCTCTCTCAATTTCGTTCTCTCTCTCTCTCGCTCGCTCTCTCTCTCTCTCTCTCTCTCTCTCTCTCGCTTTCTGTCTTTCTCTCTTTCTCTCTTTCTCTCTCTCTCTCTCTCTCTCGCTCTCTCTCTCTCGCTCTTTCTCTCTCGCTCTCACTCTTTCTCTCTCGCTCTCGCTTTCTCTCTCTCTCTCTCTCTCTCTCTCTCTCTCTCCCTCTCTTTCTCTATCTACCTCTCTCTCTCTCTCTCTCCCTCTCTTTCTCTCTCTCGCTCACGCTCACGCTCACACACACACACACACACAATCTCTCTCCCTCTCTCTCTCTCTCTTTATATATATATATATATATATATATATATATATATATATATATGTGTGTGTGTGTGTGTGTGTGTGTGTGTGTGTGTGTGTCTGTGTGTGTGTGTGTGTGTGTGTGTGTGTGTGTGTGTGTGTGTGTGTGTGTGTGTGTGTGTGTGTGTGTCTTTCTCTGTCTTTCTCTCTGTCTCTCTTTCATACGTTCTGTTTTCGACTTGCTCTCTCATTCTCTGTGTTTCTCTTTCTCTCTATCTATATGTGTCTGTAAATTTATTTATAGATAGATAAGGGGTTATGCAACTTTCTCTCTTCCATGCACAATTTATTAAGCGTTGTCTTCGTCTTGCTCTCTCTCTCTTTCCTCTTTTTCGCTCTATCATATCAGTTTATTTACACATCACTCTACCTTTTTATTGATTTATCTATCTATTAATCTATCCGTCTATATATCTGTCTATCCATCGATCTATCTATCAAAGAGTCAACGGGCCGCACCTTTTAAAATCGGGCGGTGCTCTTTAAGATAAATTAACATATAGACAGCATGGTTAAGGAAAACAAACAAATTCTGAATCTCACGTATATACAAACAAACACACACCCGCATTCTCTAATCTGTTGATCTCTATGTATTCCCTTAGGACGAAAGTTTCTTTTCTTGTCCAGTCAGCATAAGCACAGAATTAAATAAATAAATAAAAAAATGTTGCACAAAAACACAAACAAACTGTTCCATGTTTCCTGGAAACGATGGCTGATTAGATGAAAATCAAGAGAAGGAGATATTTGCACGTTTTTCGTTTGTTTGTTTTTTGTGTTTTCATTCTTCGTCTTCCATGGTCTGCTTGTCTGTTATTGAGAAAAGTTCCTGTCGGTTCAACTCGGCCAAAAACAGGAGAAAACCCGAGTTAAAAGTTACCCCCAACTCGGCCCATTGTGTTTACACCGAAAAGAAAACGCCAAACTGTTGCTACGTAGGACTTTAAAATCACTTTTACCTCACTTTCGGAAAGTCCAATCATAAAATACAGATAAACGTTTGGGCTGCGAATTCGTGTTACATTTAGGAATATAGAATACCATATAGATTTGGAAATACAGACTGCCAACACCAAGATTGAAGAGTTGACTTTAAACTCGAGTTGGCAACTGAATAACGGTTGGGAAGGCAGCAGGACGGTTTGGTCGAACCCACGCTAGTAGTTTGAACTTGCAAGCGGTAGTATACGCATGTATTGCTCTTCTTTTGTTTCTATAAACAGGGAAACTGAGATGAG
>NC_091559.1:2771928-2774428 GCF_042767895.1 Penaeus vannamei | reverse complement strand
AATGTGTTTGTGTGACTGTGTATGCGCTTATAATAGTTTATGTTCTTGTATGTGGCGCGTTTATAAATGTTGTGTTTTCCACGGTTATGTGAATGTGTGAGCCACACGTTATAGGCAGTAACCGTGTTTTATGTTCATTATTAATTCAGGAAAGCATTTGTTGCTGCTGAATAATACCGTGCGAAACGCTACGTTCGATGGAGAGGGAAAGAGAGAGAGAGAGAGAGAGAGAGAGAGAGAGAGAGAGAGAGAGAGAGAGAGAGAGAGAGAGAGAGAGAGAGAGAGAGAGAGAGAGAGAGAGAGAGAGAGAGGGAGGGAGATAGATAGATAGATAGAGAGAGAGAGAGAGAGAGAGAGAGAAAGAGAGAGGCTGAAGGAGGAAATGCACTTTAGTTTCTTGGAAATTTTGGGTTAATTTCCCTTAAGAGGGTAATTATTCACAATACCTCCGCCTAACCGATCGCGACGATTTTGGTGTGGATTCCTCGTACATGTAGGAATTATGTTAGGGAACCCCCACCCCCACCCCTACATCCTTGGCCCCAGTAGCAGTGGAGGGCGTGAAAGGTACCAGGGAAATATGATATAATAAATAATAATATAATCTTCGCTTCGCGTACGACCTACACGCGGGCGAACACAGCGAGATATAACCTAGATATTATGTTACTATTCTGATTGATAAATTCCTTATGATTCACTCTTACTCCTTTCTGCTCTAACCCCAAGAAAGTCTCATCTTTTAAAATTCCCCGGCAGTGTCATCACAGGTTCATACCAGGTGTTCCTCCATCGTGGGAAAAGATCGTCCCTAACCTATACATAATTTTCCACTGCTCTCTGTCTTCCACGTACATTTACCCTTCCTCATTCCTAACAATCTCGAAATAGCCCCTAACAGTAAACAACCGTTGTTGCCTTGTTCACTGGAGGGTGCCTCCTCAACCAGCAAATTTCTCCACCATCCTAAGTTCCATTTGTTGGACTGGCTGTGTAACGGTGTAGACTGCAATAATTTGAAATAAACTGGTAAGCCAGTGTATTCTATAGTATGGAGATGTTAGTAATGATGAAGTTGTAGCGGTCATTCGTGCGAAGATCTCTTCTCGTGTGTGTGATTGCACGCAGTAATACCCTAAAGGAGGGGGGGGGGGTAGTGCAGCAGGTATTGAACATGTGTACTGTGTTATATCATAGTTATGTAAGTCCTTGATTTACCAGAATTTACTCGATCAGTATAGGTTAATAGTCGTATTACTGACAATGTAATACGGCTGATAATGCTCAGATTACTCCACTTTTTTTCGCTATCTAAGTCCGCAGTCCCCCCTCCTCTACCCTGTCACCTCTCTCCTCTACCCCTAAGACGTTCCACCATTGCCCCCCACCCCCATGCTCCTACCCTCCCACCATTTCCCCCCACCCACCTGCCCATACCCTCCCACACAGAAACCTGTCAACTAGAAGTGACCCACCACCTGTGTGTGTGTGTGTGTGTGTGTGTGTGTGTGTGTGTGTGTGTGTGTGTGTGTGTGTGTGTGTGTGTGTGTGTGTGTGTGTGTGTGTGTGTGTGTGAGGGTGTGTGTGTGAGGGTGTGTGTGTGTGTGTGCGTGCGTGTGTGTGTGTATGTGTGTGTGTGTGCGTGTGCGTGTGCGTGTGCGTGTGCGTGTGTGTGGAACTATACCTTTTATTCCCTCCCCTGCTATCGGTGCCAAGATTTTCGGTAATTGGTGGGTGTCCGCGGCATAATTTCGGAATATTGTCCTCCATCGATACCAATATCGTAGTAATCGGTTATTCGAATATCAACCATTCTATACAAGTATCATTTTAACTTGTCACAACCATGGCTTTTAAAACTTTTAAGTAAAGAAATGGTTTCGAACGTACATCATCGCAGCGCCGCTATCACTCACACTGAGGTTCGCTGCTTCATTTAAGCGAAGCGAACCCCAGTGCTAAAAACCTTTTTTTGACCACTTACACCTATTATTGATGTCGTTCATAAAATTCATAAAAATGCATTGATGATAATAGATTATTGATATAGTTCTATGGGATGAATTCACGGCATAAAGTTAATATATAATGACATATCGTTTATGGAAAAGGCGTGTGGTTCTTTGTGTGTTCGAAAAAGTCTATGAAGCAAACAAACATCCTAGCATTCACGTCCTATTTAGTCCTCTCTTTGAAAACAAATGACAGCAACAAAATAAGTCAAAAGATTAGATAAAAATAATCATATCAAAAGAACAAAGAGTTAAAAAGAACACTTGAAATATGGTAGATGCATTTAAGCAGTAAGAAATCATGTTAAGTAAAAGTTAATGTTAATTTCTGGAACCTAAACATAAATTATATAGAGATTTGCTATATGATGTTGATGTATTTACAGTATATCTTATGATAAAATATAAGATTTACAGCAGAACTAAAGAGAGTTTCAGTTATCAATATGTTTTGCCTCTTCCTTATATACATACAGACAAAAGTGTGT
>NC_091559.1:2767317-2771428 GCF_042767895.1 Penaeus vannamei | reverse complement strand
TTTTTTTTATAAAAAAACACTAAATGAAAAAAACAAAGCAAAAAAAAAAAATAAACAAAAATAAAGTTTTTAATAAAAGTTTTTAAAAAAAAACAAGAATGAAACAAAAATAATAAAATAAATAAATAAATAAATAAAAGAAAAATACAAAAAAAACAAAACAAAAATAAAACAAAAATAATAAAATAAATAAATAAATAAATAAAAGAAAAATACAAAAAAACAAAACAAAAATAAAACAAAAATAAAATAAATAAATAAATAAATAAAAGGAAAATTCAAAAAAACAAAACAAAAATAAAACAAAAATAAATAAATAAATAAATAAAAGAAAAACAAAACAAGAATAAAACAAAAATAATAAAATAAATAAATAAATAAATAAAACAAAAATACACGATTCCAAAATTCATTATAAAAATTTAATTCATCCTTTCCGGGGAGAATGAGAGAAGTAATCCACTTTACCAATTATTCCCAATCCTTAGAAATAGAAAAGGAGGAAAGGAAGAGGAAAAAGAAAAGGAGGAGGAGGGAGAGAAGGGAGGAGGAGGGAGAGATGGGAGAGAGAGGGTGAGGGAGAGGGAGAGGAGAGGGAGGGGGAGAGAAGGAAGAGGAGGAGGAGGAGGAGGAGAAGGAAGAGGAAAGTGAAGGAGAAAAAGAAAAAAAAAGAAAAGGAAGAAACAGACGGAGACATACAAAACAAAACAAAACAAACTAGGCAGTCAAGACAAAGAAGAAGAGACAAACAAAAAAAAAACAAAGAAGAAAAAACAAACACAACAACGACATCAACCAACCCCTTCCCCCTGTCCCTCCCTCTCCCCCTCCCTCCCTCCCCCCTCTCCCCCTCCCTCTCCCTCTCCCTTCCCCTCTCCCTTCCTCCCCCTCCCCCTGCCCCAACCTCCACTGCATCTTCGCCCAATAAACTCTGCCAGCCAAATGCACACACACAGATACACACAAACGCACATATGTCTGACATCCCCATTTGCTGATCCCCCCCAATCCCATTCTAGCCTCTGTCTCGGGATTATTATTACTTCGGATCCCTTTTCAATTCCTTCTGTCCGTCAACCGCTCTCATCCGAGCCTTTGGAGGAAAGCCCCCCCCCCCCCCTATCCCTATTCCTATTCTTATCCCTATCCCTATCCCTCGACTCCTATCCCCCCCCCTACACACACACACACAGCCTTTTTTAGGTCGCTCACACCTTCCTTCTATCCTATCCCTATTCTATCCCTATCCCTATCCCTCGACTCCTCTCCGCCCCCCCCACAGACTGTTTTTTAGGATGCTCACACCTTCCTTCCATTAAGAAACCTTTTGGGTCGTGTTATCAATATATGTATGTATATTTGTGTTTTTTTTTCTCTCTCGTTCTTTCTGTCTCTGTCACCTGTCACTCCATCCCCCATTGGTATTCTTTCTGTCTCTGTCTCTCTGTCTCTCCGTCTTTCTGTCTCTCTCTCTCTCTTCCCCTCCCTCCCTCCCTCCCTCCCTCCCTCCTCCCCTCCCTCTCTCTCTCCCTCCTCTCTCTCCCTCTTCTTCTCTCTCTCTCTCTCCTTCTCTTCCTTCTCCCGTCTTCCTTCTCTCTCTCTTCTCTTCTCTCCCTCTCTCCCTCCCTCTCTCTCGCACTTCCATCTTCATGTCGCCGACCGCTCCTGTACATCCCATTTCCCTCAACTCCTCCATCGACGCTCCTTCCCTTCACAGCCTCTCAAATACCTCGCCTCCTCCGCCACAACTCCCCCACTCGGCCCCTTCGCCACCACTGCATCGCCCCGCCACCGTCTCATCCTCGCCGAAACCCAGCACAAGCGCCTCTTTTCCCCTCCCCGCGGTCCGACGTCCTTTCCGTCCCCCTTCAGCCCTCGTCACTAACTATAGCATCAGGCCCGCCGCCCCCTCCCTTCCACGCCTTTCCCTCGGCGTCCCCTATCGACCTTTTGCGCCCCCTGCAACAGTGCCGTCGATCCCTTGCAGCAGTCCCGTGCAACCCGCTCTTCCCCACGGCCCGGCCTCCTCTCGCCCCAAACGACCCTAGCTCGCCCCCTCCCCTCCCTCCGTCCTCGCTCCTTTTCTTCCCCTTCCTGGCCCCTTGCAGGAACCCCTTTCAGGAGCCCCGCGCACGGAGGAACCCTTCGCTGCCCCTTCTCTTTTTCCCCTTGGTGCTCACCCCTCGGAGTTGCCCCTTCTCTCCTTTTTCTTGGCGCTCACCCCTTGGCCCTCGCCCCTCGGAATAACCCTTTGCTGTCCTCCCTCTCCTTCCCCTCGGCTCTTACCCCTCATCCTTCATCCTTCGCCCCTCACCGCCCTTCCCTCTCCTTCCCCTCGGCTCTCACCCCTTACCCCTCATCCTTCGCCCCTCTTCGCCTCTCCCTCTCCTTCCCCTCGCCCCTAACCCCTCATCCTTCGCCCCCTCGCCGCCCTTCCCTCTCCTTCCCCTCACCCCTCATCCTTCGCTCCTCTTCGCCCTTCCCTCTCCTTCCCCTCGGCTCTCACAGCGGCCCTGCAGGAGCCAGCAACAATTAGACTGGGACTAATAAGGTTGAGCCAGGACGTGCAGGTCAAACAATTAATTTGGGCGCAGGTCGGCGCGGGGCGAACGACGCGGCCGCCCCAACAGTTTCATTAAGCTGGACAATGGCTGTTTAAGGACTAAACGCCACTCGATGGGGGAGAAGGGAAAAACGAGAACTGCCCTCGGGTGGTGGTGGGGGTGGTGGGGGGAGGGGGGGAGGCGCTGGCCGGTGCCGACGGGGGCTCTCTCCTTCCTTCCCTCTCTCTCTCTCTCCTCCTCGCTTCGTCGTCGTCATCTTTGTTCTTCCTCTCCTACTTTCTTTCTCTCTCCTACTCTTCTCCGTGCTCCTTTCCCAACCTTCCTGCCCACCTTCTTTGACTGAAATATTTCTTACTCTGTCTCTCTGTCTGTCTGTCTGTCTGTCTGTCTGTCTGTCTCTGTCTCTGTCTCTGTCTCTGTCTCTGTCTCTGTCTCTGTCTCTCTCCTCTCTTTCTCTCTCTCTTTCTCTTTCTCTCTCTCTCTCTTTCTGTTTGCCTCCTGACGCATCCTCCCCTTCCTCCTGCCGACGCCTCCCATTAACCCATTACCCACACATTAACACAAATAAAAGGTAAATGACCCTCCTTACAATCACCCCACTCCCCCACCCCCCCTTTATCCTCTTAACAAACCCCATTCCTCCTCTTCCTCCCCCTCCCCACCCCCAAAGCCCCATCCTCGGCCCTATCCAAACACCTCCACACTCCTTACATCCCCACTCCCCCACCCCCTACCCCAATTCCTCAACACCACAACCTCCCTCCCCCTCCACCCCTACTCCTACCTACTCCTACCATCCACCTCTACCCCAAACCCCCTACCCTAACTCAACACCCCAACCTCCCCCCTCTACCCTCCACCCTCACTCCCTACCTCTCAACTCTCAACACCTCCACCCCTACCCCTACCTCCTCTTACCCCTCCTTCTTACCCCTACTCCCCCTCTACCCCTCCACCCCTACCCTACTCCTACCTACCATCCACCCTTACCTACCTCCTCCTACCCCTCACCATCCGAACCCTTTCACCCTCCACGCCCACCCCTACCACAACCTCTGAGCCCCTCACCTCTCCTGGCCCCCGCCTCCATCTACCTCTCCTCCACCGCCCCCTGCCCACCCATCCTTCCCCATCTTACCCAAGCCCCCATCCTCCTCACCCTCCACCCCTACTCCTACACACAACCCCTGCTCCCCCCATCCTTCACCCCTTTCCACAACCATCCACATACGCCCCATCCTCACTACCCCCCTCTACTTCATCTTCCCACCCCCCACCCCACCCCGCACACCCCCCCGGCACAGAGGTCGCGTGGCCACAGTAATGAAGTTCCTTTCAAAGCGCCGCCAAGTCATTTTAAAACACAGACTCCAATTTCCCGAGATAATAGCCGATGCTGGAGGGTCACAGGCCGGGGAAGCGAGGATGAACGCAGGAGAGTAAAGAAAGGAAGGAAGGGAGAGGAGGGAGGAGGGGAGGGAGAGGAGGGAGGGGAGGGAGGGAGGAAGGAAGGGAGGGAGGAGGGGAGGGAGGGCGAGTGCAAGGGA
>NC_091559.1:2749817-2757317 GCF_042767895.1 Penaeus vannamei | reverse complement strand
AGAGAAGGGAGAGGAAGGAGAAAATGGAGAGAAAGGAGAAAGCACAGAAAGGAGGAGAAAAAAAGGGGAAAAGAGAGAGGAGAGAAATGGAGAGAAAGGAGAAAGCACAGAAAGGAGAGAAAGAGAAGAGGGAAGGAGAAAGGAGAGAGGAGAAGGAGAGAGGGGGGAAAAGTAGAAAAGATGAAGGAGATGAAGGGAAAAATGGTAACAAGAAGAAAACAGGAACAGAAAAAGAAAAGAAAGAAAAGAGGAAAGAAAGAGAAGGAAGAAGAAAGAAAAAGAAGAAAAAAGATAAGAGGAAAAGAAACAGAAGAAGAGGAAATGAAAGAAGAGAGGGAAGGAGACAAAGGAGAGAGAAAGTTATGAGAAAGGAGAGGAAAAGGAAAGAGAAGAGAGAAGAGAGAGAGAGAGAGAAAGGAGAGGGAAGGAAAACGAGAGAAGCAGAGGAAGAGGAAGGCAGAGAAAGGCAGGAAGGGTGGGGTTGAGTGGGGTGGGGTGGAGTTAAAGGAGAGTGGGGTGGGGTGGGGTGGTGGGATGGGTTGGGTGTACTTCATGCAGAGGCGCCTTTGATGACGTGACACGGAAGGGGCGGTCATGCAGCGAAAGGCGGTGCTTGAAAGATGAGCGAGTTATGAGTAAAGAAGGAGAAATGGGGGGAAGAGCAAGAGAAAAGGGTGATTGGCGCAGACACAGAAAGAAAGAGAGTAACGAAGGATAGTGATAGGGGAGAGGAAGAGGGGGAGAAAAACGGGGAAGAGTGAGAGAGGAATGGAGAAGAATACAGTAAAAAGAGAGGGAGAAAGACAGAGAGTCAGAGAGAGGAAATGAAACCCAGCAACAAGATTAAAAAAAAAAAAAAATAGAGGGAGAAAGAAAAAAACAAAAAAACAGACCGAGAGAAAACGAAAAACGAAGAGAGAGAAAAAAAACACAGGAGATAGCGAGCTCGCAAACAGCCCTAAAGTAACGATAAACGGCAGGGCGCATTGAGGACCCTCCCTAAAAGGCAAAACGCATATCAATCAATACCTTCCCCACAGGGCCAAAAAATTAACCAAATAAGGTCTCTTCTCCAAAACAAGAGCCAAAAATTTAACCAAATAAGGGTGTCTCTTCCCCCAAAAAGCAAGAAAACAAAGCAAAGGGGATTTTATGTCTTTCGAGTCAAGTCACGACGGTAGGCCACGGGTAGGGGAGGGGTGGGGTGAAGGGGAAGAGGAGGAGAAGGGTGAAGGGAAGAGGGAAGGAGGGAAGGGAGGAGGGGAGGGAGGAGGAGGGGAAGGGGAGGGGAAGAGGTAAGGGACAGAGGTGAAGTGGTAAGGCAAGGGGGAGGGGAAGAGAACAGAGGGAGGGGAAGGGAAGGTGAAGAGAGGGGGAGGGGAAGGGGAGGAGGGGGGAGAGGTAAGGGAGGAGGGAGAGGGAAGGAGAGGTAAGGGGGAGGGATGGAGAGGGGAAGGAAAGGTACAGGAGGAGGGTAAGAATGGGAGAGGGAGGGGGAAGGGGGGGAAGGAGCAGGAGAAGAAGAATAGAAGAGAAACCTGAAAAGGAAAAAGGGATGGGGAAGAAGGGAACTCCCGTGCCGGTGGGCGAAGCGAGGGGAGAGGAGAACAGGAGAAGGGGAAAACGGGGAAAAGAGAGAGAGTGCCGGCGGACAGTGGCCACTAGTGACGATGGGCGGTGTCACAGGGCCAGCCGTGCAGCGCAAGGGAGGGAGGGGCGGCAAATCCCTGCTCCCTGCCCCTTCCTCTCCCCCCCTCCCTCCCTCTCCCCCCCACCCTCCTCCTCCTCCTCCCCTCCCTCCTCCTCCTCCTCCTCCTCCCTCCTCTCTCGCTCCTCCCTCCTCCTCCTCCTCCTCCCCCTCCTCCTCCCTCCCCCTCCCTCCTCCCCTCCCTCCTCCCCTCTCCCTCCTCCTCCTCCTCCTCCTTCCTCCTCCTCCCCTCCCTCCTCCTTCCCCCTCCTCCTCCTCCTCCCTCTTCCCTCCTCCTCCCCCTCAGGAGGCTCCCAAGGCTGGGCAAAATATTCGCACCAAGTTGCTAGGTATCCATGCCTGCTGCTAACAGATTACACTCTGGCAATGTTGCATGCGGAAGGGTGAATGAGAGGAGAGAGAGAGAGAGAGAGAGAGAGAGAGAGAGAGAGAGAGAGAGAGAGAGAGAGAGAGAGAGAGAGAGAGGAGAGTATATACGGGTGTGTGTATGTGTGTGTGCGTGTGTGTGTCTGTGACTATGTGTGTGTGTGTGTGTGTGTGTGTGTGTGTGCAGGAGCTGGGAGAGAGAGAGAGATTGAGAGGGAGAGAGAGGAGAGGGAGAGAGAGAGAGAGAGAGACAGAGAGAGAGACAGAGAGAGAGAGAGAGAGAGAGAGAGACGAGAGAGAGAGAGAGAGAGAGAGAGAGAGAAAGAGAGAAAGAGAGAGAGAGAGAGAGAGAGAGAGAGAGAGAGAGAGAGAGAGAGAGAGAGAGAGAGAGAGAGAGAGAGAGAGAGAGAGAGAGAGAGCAGTAACGAGAGAGAACTGAGGCAAGAGAAAGAAAGAAAGAAAGAAAGAAAGAAAGAAAAAAAGAGAAAGAAAAAAGAAAGAGAGAGAGCAAGCGAGCGAGAGAGCGAGGGCGAAACAGACAGACAGACAGACAGACAGACAGACAGACGGACAGACGGACAGAGAAACGAGATTTAGAGCGAAACGAGCCAGAGCGAGCGAAAGAGAGAGACAAAGGGGGAAACCCACTCGTCTCTGCCACCTGCGTCACACCAATCTGACACATGTTATGACAGCCAAGGGGGGGTCGAAGCTAGACTCTCTCGCGCACCAAATCAAAGCGCCGCCCACACGCCCACGCCGCAACTCGTGGGCGCGGTGGCTCTCCTCTCATCACCGGGACACCGATCGAACAGACAAACACGAATCCAAAAAAAAAAAAAAAATAATGAAATGAGGAATAAGACAAACGCAAAACATTACTTGAAGCGGCGGCGAATGGATAACAAAAATAATGACAATAAATAACCATAATAATGAAATAAACAAACGCGAAATGAGAAATAAGACAAACGCAAAACATTACTTGAAGCGGCGGCGAATGGAGAACAAAAACAATGACAATAAATAACCATAATAATGACAAAAAAAAAAAAAAAAAAAAAAAAAGCGACTTGGAGACCGCGACCAACCTTCCCAAACGCATTCCAAACACAGGAGGACACGGACAAACACAGCGGCTATTGACAAACAAACAAACAAACAAACAAACACACAAACAAACAAACAAACACACACAATCGGCCCGTTCCCCGCAGCCACCGCGGCGACAACAACAAACACTGCGATAAGCGTGACTGGCGTGACAGGTGACAAAGACGAAGACAAGCCAACACGAACGAGAGGGGAGGGAGAGGAAGAAAGAGAGGAAGGGAGGGGGAGGAAGGGAGGGGACGGGAGGAGGGAGGAAAGAGGAAGGGAAGAGAGGAGGAGGAAGAAAGGGGAGGGGAGGAGGGAGGGAAGGGAGGGGGAGGGGAGGGAGGGGAGGGAGGGAAAAGAGGGGAGGGGAGAGAAGGGGAGGGAGGAAGGGAGGAAGGGAGGGAGGAGGGAGGGAGGCAAGAGAGGGGAGGGAGGAGGCGAAGAGAGGGAGGGAGGAAGGAAGAGGGAGGAGGAGGAAGGGAGGGAGGGAGGGAAGGGAAGGAAAGAGGAGGGAGGATTGGGGGTGAAAGCAGGAGAGGCGGAGGGAAAGGGGAGAAGGGGGTAGGCCTACACTAACGCCTTCCCTTCCCTTCCCTTCCCTTTCTTTTCATTTCCCTTTCGCTTGGTCTCGGGTCTCGCTCCCTCCTCCCCTCTTTTAATCCCTCACCCCTAATCATCATTCTGCACCTTCCCCTGTCTTCTGCCGCATTTTTTCTCCCCTTTTCCCCTCTTCCTCTACCCTCTTATCTCCAGCTTACCTTTCTCCCCTTCTCTTTCCCTCCTCTCTCTCTCTCTCACGCCTCTTCTCCTCTCTCCCCTTTCCCATAACTCTCTCTCCTCTTCTTCCCTTCTTTCTCTCCATCTCTTCTACCCTTCTTCCCCTATCCGTCTCCCTCTTCTTTTTTTCTTCTCCCCCTTCTCTCTCCTCTTCTTCTCATCACCTCTTTTTTCACCCCTCCTCCCTCTTCTCTCCTCTTCAGTTCCACCTCTCCCCCTCTATTCTGCGCTCTCCGATTCTTTGCCTCCATCTCCTCTTCGCCCTTTTTCCCCCTCTCCCTCTCCCCCTTCTCCTCCTCCCTTCCCTCCTCTTCCCTCACCTTTTCCCCCTTCCTCCTCCTCCCTCACCCCTCTTTCCCCTCCCTCCCTCCCTCACCCCTTCTTTTTTCCTCCCTCCTCTCACCCCTTTACCTACTTCCTCCCCACTCACCCCTCTTATACCCTCCCCTCCACCCCTCTTCTCCTTCCTCCTCTTCCCCTCCACTGCCTTCTTTCCTCCCTCACCTTTCCCTTCTTCCCTCCCCTCACCCCCTCTTTCCCCTCCCTCACCCCCCCTAACTCCCCAGAATCCCACTCCCTCACCCCCCCTCAAAATCAATTCCCCACACCCACTCCCACGACGATTTAAAAACGACCTCGGAGGACGTCGTGTCGGCAAAAGTGTTGACGTCGTGTTGGGTTATAATTAGTTTGAGGGCTTCGTAATTGCTTCGTTAGGCGAGTTGATGGGGGGGGGAGGGGGAGAGGGGGGAAGAGGGGAAGGGAGGGAGGAGGGGGGAAGGGGGGGAGGAGAGGGAGGAAGGGAGGGAAGGAGGGAGGAGGGGGGGGAAGGAGGGAGGAAGAAGGAGGAGAGGAAGGGAGGAGGGTATTGAGGGAGCACGGTGGCATGGTGGCACGGGTATACCTGAGAAAGGGGGAGGGGGAAGGGAAGAGAGGAGGGGAGAAGAGGAGGGAGGGAGGGAGGGTATTGGGAAGGGAGGAGGAAGGGAGGAGAGAGGGGGGAGGGAGGAATCGGATGGGTATAGAGGGAGGGGGGAGGGAGGAGAGGAAGGGAGGGAAGGAAAGGAAGGAAGGGAAGAGAGAGAGAGGGAGAAGGGAGAGAGAGAGAGAGAGAGAGAGAGAGAGAGAGAGAGAGAGAGAGAGAGAGAGAGAGAGAGAGAGAGAGAGAGAGAGAGAGAGAAAGAGAGAAAGAGAGAAAGAGAAAGAGAAAGAGAAAGAGAAAGAGAAAGAGAAAGAGAAAGAGAAAGAGAGAGAGAGAATGCGAGAAAAGGGGTTGTTTCCGAGACTTTACCCCTCACTCCCTCTTCGAAGTTCCCCTCTTTCATCTCTACGCCTTTATTTCTCCTTTTCCCAGCCATTTGCATCTAATCCCCTCACTCTCCAACCCTCACTCCCTCCCTCACTCTCTCTCTCTCTATCTTTCTCCCTCTTCCTCACTCACTCATTCTCTACATCTTTCTCCATCTCCATCTTTCTCTTTTTCTTCTTCTCTATGCCGTCTCAACACACACATGCATGCAATGCACACACACAAACAAACAAACCCCTCCCCCACACACGCACCCCCCACACACACAAACACCCCTCCACCCACACACACAAACAAACACCTCTCTCCCCACAGCACGACACCCCCCCCCCACACACACACACAAACACCCCACCCACACACAAACAAACACACAAACACCCCACCACTCCCTCTCACACAAACAAACCCCTCACACACACACAAACAAACAAACACCCCCCCCACACACAAACAAACACCCACCCCCCTTACACATAAACAAACACCCCCCCACACACACAAACACCCCCCACCCACACACACAAACAAACACCCTCCCCACACACACACACAACCCCCCCACACACACACACACAAACACCCCACCCACACACACACAAACACACACACAACCCCCACACACAAACAACCCCCCCCACACACACAAACACCACCCCCACGCACACACACAAACACCCCCCCACACACACACACACAAACATCCCCCCCCCCCACACACAAACACCCCCCCCCAGTTACTACACACACAAACACCCCCCCTCCCACACACACACACAACCCCCCCCCCACACACAAACACACCCCCCATACACACAAACACCCCCCACCCACACACACACACCCCACACACGCACAAACACCCCCTTCTTCACACACACACACACACAAACAGCCCCCCACACACACACAAACCCCCCAAACACAAACACACAAACAAACAAAACTCCCCCCAAAATTGCACCCCCAAACACCCCCCACCCCACACACCAAAACCTCCTCACCCCCCCACCCCACCCCTCCACACACACGAACACACACAACCCCCACACCTGACCCACAAGACATGCAAACATTCCTCTCCACCCCCCACCCCACACACCCCCAAACCCCAAAAGACCCGGAAAGGAACCACCACACTCAGCACCGAAGACCATGGAGGTTGAGCCAATTTAATTCCTCGACGCTCGACACGGCGCTCGACACCCCAGCGGTCCCAACACTCGGGGCTCGAGGATGGTCCCTGATTCATCTCCTTCCGAGGAGAAGGGGAGAAGGGGAGGGGGGAGGGGACGAGGGGAAGGGAAGGGAGGGGAAGGGGGAGGGATGGGGAGGGAAGGGAAGGGAGGGGGAAAAGGGAGGGGAGGGATGAAGGGAGGGAGAGGGGGAGGGGAGGGATGAGGTGGGAGGGGGAGTGCGAGGGTGGGGAGGATCAGGGAAGGAAGGGAGGACTGAGGAGGAGGAGGAGGGAGGGAAGGGAAGGGAATGGGAGGAGAGGGGAGGGGAGGGAACCACATCACCTTCCAGAACGCCACGTCACCATCCACAACACATCACTACCCACAGCACCACATCACCATCCAGAATGCCAATTCACCATCCACAACACCACCCACAACACAACACATCACCACCCACAACACCACATTACCACCCACAACATCACATCACCACCCACAACACAACACCACATCACATCACCCACAACACCCACATCACCACCTGCAGCCGCCCACTTACCATCACCACCCACAACACATCACCATCCACGGCCTGCAACACCATCCATCAACACATCACCACAACACCACATCCACAATCCACACCACATCACCACCCACAACACCACAACACATCCAAATCCAAACCACATCACCATCCAAACCACAACACCACCCACAACACCACATCCACAATCCACAACTCAACACCCACAACACATCCACAATCCACAATCCACAATCCGCCTCAATGACTCACCGAATCCAGCGCTGGCGTGAGTAACAAAGGCGACGAACAGATCAAAAGCCTTTGATGTGAAAACCAGAGATTAGAATTAGAGATAGGATTAGAAGGTGGGATTAGAAGAAGAACAATAAAAAGGAAAAGACGGGGGGGAAAAACACGAAAGAAAAAAACAGGACAAAGAGAGTGGAAAGCAACAACGAAGAGGGAAGAAGAGAAACAAAAAGGAAAAGACGAGGGGGGAAAAAACACGAAAGAAAAATAGGACAAAGAGAGT
>NC_091559.1:2739817-2747317 GCF_042767895.1 Penaeus vannamei | reverse complement strand
GAGAGAGAGAGAGAGAGAGAGAGAGAGAGAGAGAGAGAGAGAGAGAGAGAGAGAGAGAGAGAGAGAGAGCGAGAGAGAGAGAGAGAGAGAGAGAGAGAGAGAGAGAGAGAGAGAGAGAGAGAGAGAGAGAGAGAGAGAGAGAGAGAGAGAGAGAGAGAGAGAGAGCAGAGGAGCCGAAAGAGAGAAGAGAGAGAGAGAGAGAGAGAGAGAGAGAGAGAGAGAGAGAGAGAGAGAGAGAGAGAGAGAGAGAGAGAGAGAGAGAGAGAGAGAGAGAGAGAGAGAGAGAGACAGAGACAGAGACAGAGACAGAGACAGAGACAGAGACAGAGACAGAGCGAGCGAGCGAGCGAGCGAGCGAGCGAGCGAGATCGAGATCGAGATCGAGAGAAAGAAAGAGAGAAAGAGAGAAAGAGAGAGAAAGAGAGACACAAGACAGAAAACAAAGGACTGATTACAAGTGTCCTCGATGGTCGTCTGTGAATAAATCAATAAGCATCGAACCCCCAATATTCCCAAATGACTGGAATCTCCCTCAATCTCCCTCAATTTGCTCAGTGCCTCTTTCTCCCTTCTTTCTCCCTTCCTCTTCCCGTCTTTCTTTCTTGCTTTGTTATTTTTATTCTCTTCCTCTTCCCGTCTTTCTTTCTTTCTTGCTTTGTTATCTTTTCTCTTTTTTCTCTCTTTCTTTTTCTTTCGCTTTTTATCTTTCTCCCTTCTTTCTTCCTTTCTTTCTTTCTTTCTTGCTTTGTTATTTTTATTCTCTTTTTTCTCTCTTTCTTTCTTGGTTTGTTATTTTTTTTATTTTTTTGTCTTTCTTTTTCTTTCGCTTTTTATCTTTCCCGCTTCTTCCTCCCTTCTTTTTCCCGTGCATCTTTCTTTCTTGCTTTGTTATTTTTTTCCCCTTTTTTTCTCTCTTTCTTTCTTGCTTTGTTATTTTTTTCTCTTTTTTCTCTCTCTTTCTTTTTCTTTCGTGTTTTTTTTTTAATTGGTTCCATCTTCCCTCCTCCTTTCGCTTTATCCCTTCTTCTGTTCTTTCCTTCCCCTCTCTTTTCTCTCCTTTACCTTTCCCTTTCCCTCTCCCCTCTATTTTTTCCCCCCATCTCCCTTCATCCCTCTCCTTTACCCCTCCCTCCCTCCTCTTCCCTATTTCCTCTTCCCTCTCTCTCCCTCTCTCACTCCCTTCCCTTTTTATTTCCCTTTCCCTTTCTCTCCCTCTCCTCTTTCTTCCATCCCTCAATCCCTCTCTACCCCTGGCCTCCCCCCCCCTTCTTATGACGTCATTAACAGCTATACCCCTCAAGCGCTGCCTCATCTCCCTACTTCATCTCCCTGCCTCATTTCCTTGATTCATCTCCCTGATTCTTCTGCTTGCTTCATCTCCCTGATCCTTCTGCTCGCCTCATCTCCTTGATTCTTCTGCTCGCCTCATCTCCCTCATTTATCTGCTTGCCTCATCTCCCTGATTCTTCTGCTCGCCTCATCTCCCTGATTCTTCTGCTCGCCTCATCTCCCTGATTCTTCTGCTCGCCTCATCTCCCTCATTTATCTGCTTGCCCCATCTCCCTCATTTATCTGCTTACCTCATCTCCCTCCTTCATATACTTCATCATCTCCTTGCCTCATCTCCCTCATTTATCTGTTTCCCTCATCTCCCTCATTTATCTGCTCGCCTCATCTCCCTCATTTATCTGCTTGCCTCATCTCCCTCATTTATCTGCTTGCCTCATCTCCCTGATTCACCTGCTTACCTCATCTCCCTCCTTCATATACCTCATCATCTCCTTGCCTCATCTCCCTCATTTATCTGCTTGCCTCATAACCCTCATTTATCTGCTTGCCTCATCTCCCTCATTTATCTGCCTGCCTCATCTCCCTCCTTTATATACTTCATCATCTCCTTGCCTCATCTCCCTCATTTATCTGCTTCCCTCATCTCCCTAATTCATCTGCTCGCCTCATCTCCCTCCTTAATCTACTTCATCATCTCCTTGCCTCATCTTCCTCATTTATCTGCTCGCCTCATCTCCCTCATTTATCTGCCTGCTTCATCTCCCTCATTTATCTGCCTGCCTCATCCCCGCCTCGCACCTGTCATCCTCCCTTCCCTGATCCCGCATCTCTCAGCATCCTCGTACTTAGCGAGCGATTCCCCTCCCCCCCCCCTCCTCCCTTCCTCTCCCTTCCTCTCCCCTCTTCTTCCCCTCTCCCTCCTCCTTCCTCTCCCCCCTCTTCTTCCTCCCCTCCCTCCCCCCTCTCCAGGCTCCTTTGTTTCCCCCTCTTCCTCCTCTTCGCTCAGGCAGCCGTGCATCCCACCTCGCACCCTCCCTCCCTCCCCACCTCCCTCCCTCCCCACCTCCGTCCCTCCCTTTCCCCACACTAGGCCTTTTCCGCTCTACCTCCGTCGCCCTCCCTTTAACCATTATCCCTTCATCAATTTATGGAGGAAGCGCCCCTCCCTCCCTCCTCTCCCTCTTCCTCCCTCCTCCCGCCGGCCCCTCCCCTTTTCCCTCCCGCCGGCCCCTCCCTCCCTCCCTTCCTCCTTCCCCCCCTCCCCTCGGCCCAACGAGAAAACCCCTTCGCTCCCCCCCTCTTTCCCCTTCCTCCCTCCCTCCCCTCCTCCTCCCCCTCCCTCCCTCCTGCCGGCCCCTCCCCTCGGCCAAGAGAAAACCCCTCGCTCCCCTCCGCCCCCTCCCCCCTTTTCCCTCCTCCGCCCCTCCCTCCTCCCCCCTCTTTTCCCCTCCCTCCCTCCCTCCCCTCCCCTCGGCCAAGAGAAAACCCCTTCGCTCGCAATCCTCCACTTTAGACACATGCCAATCACATATCCTGCCGCATATTACCCGGTCCTAAGCCGCGCCGCCCGAACCGGGCCGAGAGCCGCCCTTCCGCCGCCCCGCCGGAAGGGCCGTTCTCCCGTGGCACCGGCGCCCACCAAAGCGGCCAGGCTTGCCGAGCGTGATTCCAATACTGATTAAATTTGAATGTAGAGCGTTCCCAATCGAATACCTGAACCTTCAATACAGACGGCGTTCAATGCGAGTGGAACATTCAATAAAGGTGCTCCGTAAAAGGCAACGAGAGACAGTTGCCAAGCCGGGCCCCGCCAGCGCCGCTTATCTCGCCTTTCCCACCTGCCGCGGCCGCGCTCGGTCCCGGCGGGGCGATAGGGCTCTCCGGCGGGCGCCCCAAAAGCCCCACCGCCAACCCCCTGCCTCCGCCTCCCTTCGCCAGTCGCTCCTGGGCATCGCAGGAGCACGCCCGCGCCCCAAAAGCCCCGCCGCCCACCCCTGCCTCCGCCTCCCTTCACCAGTCGCTCCTGGGCATCGCAGGAGCACGCGCGCGCCTTCCACCCCGGGATGACGCTAAGGGCCCCTACCCCGGGATGACGCTAAGGGCCCCTATCCCGGGATGACGCTAAGGGCCCCTACCCCGGGATGACGCTAAGGGCCCCTATCCCGGGATGACGCTAAGAGCCGGATCCTCTCTTTCATCAACACCGTCATTTGCGGGGATTAAGCCCGCCGCGCCAGCCACCTGGGAACCAATTATCCCGCCCGGGAGAGACAAATCACGCCATCCGCCCCAAAAGTTAGCCAGCTGCCCATTACGTCACACACCGCCCGCTTGGCAACCCGTTACCCCATTGCCCGCGCAGACATCAGCCCCTTTATCGAAACACTGTCTTGCCCCCCGCGCAGACACTAGCCCCTTTATCAGCCACCGTCTTGCCCCCCGCGCAGACTCCAGCCCCTTTATCGAAACACTGTCTTGCCCCCCGCGCAGACACTAGCCCCTTTATCGAAACACTGTCTTGCCCCCCCGCGCAGACATCAGCCCCTTTCCCTTTATCGAAACACTGTCTGCCATCTCCTGGCAGACTCCAGCCCCTTTATCGAAACACTGTCTTGCCCCCCGCGCAGACACTAGCCCCTTTTCCCGAAACACTTGCCCGCCCCCCCGCGCAGACACCAGCCCTCCTTTTCCGAAACACTGTCTTGCCCCCCCCCCCCCCCCCCCGGTGCAGACACCAGCCCCTTTATCGAAACACTGTTTTACCCCCGCCCTCCCCCGCCACCCCCCCAACCCCACCCCACCCCCGAGCTCCCAGACCGCAAGACGGGGCGGGGGGGGGGGGGGCTGAATCAGCTGACTGAATCAAGCAAGTTTGAGAAACAAATCCAAGCGGAATAATACCAAGAACTTATCCAATACTAATAACACCAATACCAATAATAACAATAATACCAATACTAATAATAATAATAATACAAATACTAATAATAATACCAATACCAATAATAAATAATAATAATACCAATACTAATAATTAATACCCAGGGACTTATCCAATACTAATAATAATACCAATACCAATAATAATAATAATACCAATACTGATAATAATACTAATAATTAATACCCAGGGACTTATCCAATACTAATAATAATACCAATACCAATAATAAATAATAATAATACCAATACTAATAATTAATACCCAGGGACTTATCCAATACTAATAATAATACCAATACCAATAATAATAATAATACCAATACTGATAATAATACTAATAATTAACACCTAGGACTATCCAATACATACTAATAATAATACCAATAATTTAACATGTAATAATAATACCAATACCAATAATAATAATAATACCAATACTAATAATAATACTAATAATTAATACCCAGGGACTTATCCAATACTAATAATAATACCAATACCAATAATAATAATAATACCAATACCAATACTAATAATAATACTAATAATTAATACCCAGGGACTTATCCATCACAGATTTCAATCCCAGAAATCCCGAAAATCTTACCATGAACCACAGGCGGCCGATTCCGTGGGTCGTTCTTACCTGCAATGAAAAAAAAACAATTTGTTAGTCAAATAACAGAAAAAAAATTGTTAGTAAAATAACAGAAAAAAATTGTTGGTAAAATAACAGATAAAAAAAATTGTTAGCAAAATAACAGAAAAAAAATTGTTAGTAAAATAACAGAAAAAAATTGTTGGTAAAATAACAGGAAAAAATTGTTAGTCAAATAACAGAAAAAAATTGTTAGTAAAATAACAGAAAAAAATTGTTAGTAAAATAACAGAAAAAAATTGTTAGTAAAATAACAGAAAAAAATTGTTAGTAAAATAACAGAAAAAAATTGTTAGTAAAATAACAGAAAAAAAATGTTAGTAAAATAACAGAATTTTTTTTAGTAAAATAACAGAATTTTTTTTTTAGTAAAATAACAGAAAAAATTGTTAGTAAAATAACAGAAAAAGTTGTTAGTAAAATAACAGAAAAAAATTGTTAGTAAAATAACAGAAAAAATTGTTAGTAAAATAACAGAAAAAAATTGTTAGTAAAATAACAGAAATTTTTTTTTAGTAAAATAACAGAAAAAAAAATTGTTAGTAAAATAACAGAAAAAAAATTGTTAGTAAAATAACAGAAAAAAAATGTTAGTAAAATAACAGAAAAAAAATTGTTAGTAAAATAAAAAAAAAAATTGTTAGTAAAATAACAGAAAAAAATTGTTAGTAAAATAACAGAAAAAAATGTTAGTAAAATAACAGAAAAAAAATGTTAGTAAAATAACATAAAAAATTGTTAGTAAAATAACAGAAAAAAAATTGTTAGTAAAATAACAGATAAAAAATGTTAGTAAAATAACAGAAAAAAATTGTTAGTAAAATAACAGAAAAAAAATTGTTAGTAAAATAACAGAATTTTTTTTTTTTTTTTAGTAAAATAACAGAAAAAAATTGTTAGTAAAAAAATAAATAAAACACACAAGTAAACAACATTACCCCATCAGTTGTTATCTATCAAACAGACTACTAAAAAAAAAATAAATAAATTAAAACAAAAATAAAGTAAAGGTTCCGCCGCTGAGAGGGCGATTAACGAAAAATTACGATTAACGAAAATCTACGAATAACGAAAATCTACGATTAACGAAAATCTACGAACTGACGAAAATCTACGAACTGACGAAAATCTACGAACTGACGACCTTTTCTAACCCCGAATCGAATCCATCATTGACCAAAGACTAAACCCCGAAAATAACGACGCACTTCATAAATAAGGAAGCGGAGGCCACGCACGCACGCACGCACGCACGCACGCACGCACGACAAGGATCGGCTGCAGTTTCTACGTCGTGGCTTGCCTTCCTCCCCTCTCTCCCTCTGGCCTTCTCTTCTTCTCTTTCCTCTTGTTCTCTATTTCCTATTTTCTCCTTTTTCTTTTCTTTATCTCATCTTTTTTCTTTTCTTTTTTCTTCTTTTTGCTTCTTTTTTCCTTTTTCCTCTTCTTTCTCTTTTCTTCTTTATCTTCTCTTCCCTCTTCTTGTTCTGTTTCGTTCTGCTCTTCGCTCATGTGATCGGATCGGATCTGTTCTGTTTCATTTCCTTCCCTTCTCTTTTCCCCCCATCCTCTTCTCTTCCTAGTTATCTACATTCTTTCTCTTATTCTAGTTTATCTCCATTCTTTCTTGTCTCTTCTCTTTCTAGTTTATCTACATTCTTTCTCTTCTCTCTCAAATTTATCTACATTCTTTCTTGTCTCTTCTCTTTCTAGTTTATCTACATTCTTTCTCTTCTCTCTCTAATTTATCTACATTCTTTCTCCTCTCTTCTCTTTCTTGTCTCTCTAATTCATCTACATTCTTCTTCTCTTTCTTCCTAGTTTATCTACATTCTTTCTCTCTTCTCTTCTCTTTCTATGTACTTACATTTTTTCTCTTCTCTTCTCTCTCTAGTTTATCTACATTCTTTCCCTTCTCATTCTAGTTTATCTACATACTTCCTCTTCCCTTTCTAATTTATCTACATTCTTTCTCTTCTCCTTCTAGTTCTTGTCTCTCAAGTTCATCTATATCTTCTCTCTTCTCTCTCTAATTCTATCTATTCTCTCTTCCTCTCTAATTTATCTGCATTCTTTCTCTTCTCTCTAATTTATCTAAGATTTTCTTCTCTAATTTATCTATATTCTGTCTTGTCTCTCCTCCTACTAGTTTCTGTACTTTCTTTCTCTTCTCTCTCAAATTTATCTACATTCTTTCTCCTCTCTTCTCTTTCTTGTCTCTCTAGTTCATCTACATTCTTTCTCTTCTCTTTTCTTCCTAGTTTATCTACATTCTTTCTCTTCTCTTCTCTTTCTAATGTATCTACATTTTTTCTCTTCTCTTCTCTCTCTAGTTTATCTACATTCTTTCCCTTCTCATTCTAGTTTATCTACATACTTCCTCTTCCCTTTCTAATTTATCTACATTCTTTCTCTTCTCCTTCTAGTTCTTGTCTCTCAAGTTCATCTACATTCTTTCTCTTCTCTTCTCTCTCTCTAATTTATCTATATTCCTTCTCTTCCCTCTCTAATTTATCTACATTCTTTCTCTTCTCTCTCTGATTTATCTACATTCTTTCTCTTCTCTCTCTCTAATTTATCTACATTCTTTCTCTTCTCTTCTCCTTCTA
>NC_091559.1:2712317-2717317 GCF_042767895.1 Penaeus vannamei | reverse complement strand
CTATAATAAAGATCTTGAGAGAGAGAGAGAGAGAGAGAGAGAGAGAGAGAGAGAGAGAGGGAGAGAGAGAGAGAGAGAGAGAGAGAGAGAGAGAGAGAGAGAGAGAGAAAGGAGAAAGGAGAAAGCGAAAGAGCAAGAGAGCGAGAGAGAGACGAGAGCAAGAGCAGAGCAGAGATAGTGCTTCACACTTAAACAAGACAGCGCTCCTCCTCCCCCCCTCCCTCCTCCCCCTCTCCTCCTCCTCCTCCTCCTCCTCCTCCTCCTCCTCCTCCTCCTCCTCCCCCTCTCCTCCTCCTCCCCCTTTCCTCCTCTCCTCCTCTCCCTCCTCCCTCCCTCCCTTTCCCTCCCCTCCCCCCCCTGGCCGTTGACCTTCCGCCGCCTCTGATTTCAGGTGGGAATTACAGCTATTTTACGCGGCTCGGCCGTCTGCCCCCCGCCCGCGTCCGGTAACCATGGGAACAGTAATCCACGCTGGCATTTACGACTGAGGGGGGGGAGTGGGTGGGTGGGCGGGGGAGTGGGTAGGGGGGGGGAGGAGGAGGGGGTGGGGGAGGGGGGGAGGGGTGGAAAGGGGGAAGTGGGGGAGGAGGAGTGGGCGGGGGGAGGGGTGGGTGGGCGTGGAAAGGGGGAAGTGGGTGGGGGAGGGCGGGGGGGAAGTGGGGGAGGGCGGGGGAGGGAGGGGGGGCGGGAAAGGGGGGAAGTGGGGGAGGAAGAGGAGGGGGTAGGGGGGAGGGGGGAAAAGAGGGGAAGTGGGGGGAGTGGGGCGGGGAGGCGGGAAAGGGGGGAAGGGGGGGAGGAGGGGAGTGGGTAGGGGGGAGGTGGAAAGGGGGAAGTGGGGGGAGGAGGAGGGGGGGGAGGGTAAGGGGGAGTGGGGGGGGGAGGGGTGGGCGGAAAGGGGGAGTGGGTAGGGAGGAGAGGGAGGGGAGGGCGTGGAAAGGGGGAAGGGGGAGGGGAGGGGTGGGGGGGGGGAAAGGGGGAAGTGGGAGGAGGAGGGGGTAGGGGTGGGGAGGGCGGAAAGGGGGAAAGGACACCGGACTCCGAAACAGCTGATCCGATACGGTGATTCAATTAGCGTGATTTATTCATTAAACGGGCGGCGCGGGCGGCGACACATCATCGCTTTGACATTTGTAATTGGTGTTTTCATAGCACTCTGTCATGCACCGCCCGCGCCCATTCGTCACTGTCCCGCCCCGCAAACGCCCGTCCCCGCCGCCTGACGCCCACGCCCCCCCCACGCCACGGCACGACTCGTCAGGCACCGCGAGTATGACTGAGCGAACGTCCGAGTGCATGGACGCGCCCCCACCCCCTGGCCCCCATCCCATCCTCGCCCCCCCCCGGCCCCCACCCCATCCTCCGCCCCCCTGGCCCCCCCCCCCCTCCGCCCCCCCTGGCCCCCACCCCCATCCTCCGCCCCCACCTGGCCCCCACCCCATCCTCCGCCCCCACCTGGCCCCCACCCCATCCTCCGCCCCCTGGCCCCCACCCCATCCTCCGCCCCCCACCAGGCCCCCAACCCCATCCTCCGCCCCCACCTGGCCCCCACCCCATCCTCCGCCCCCACCTGGCCCCCACCCATCCTCCGCCCCCCCTGGCCCCCACCCCATCCTCCGCCCCCACCTGGCCCCCACCCCATCCTCCGCCCCCCCTGGCCCCCACCCCATCCTCCGCCCCCACCAGGCCCCAACCCCATCCTCCGCCCCCACCTGGCCCCCACCCCATCCTCCGCCCCCACTCCCCCACCCCATCCTCCGCCCCCCCTGGCCCCCACCCCATCCTCCGCCCCCCCCTGGCCCCCACCCCATCCTCCGCCCCCCTGGCCCCCACCCCATCCTCCGCCCCCCCTGGCCCCCCCCATCCTCCGCCCCCACCTGGCCCCCACCCCATCCTCCGCCCCACCTGGCCCCCACCCCCTCCTCCGCCCCCCTGGCCCCCACCCCATCCTCCGCCCCCACCTGGCCCCCCCCCCATCCTCCGCCCCCACCTGGCCCCCACCCCCTCCTCCGCCCCCACCTGGCCCCCCCCCCCCCCTCCGCCCCCCCACCCCGGCCGCGGGATTCCGCGCGCGTCCGGCCGGGAATCATGCGACAGGAATGGCTCTCACGGCGAGTGGACCGCCCGGCTCACCCGGCGCCCGCACCCCTCCCCCCTCCTCCTCCCCTCCTCCTCCTCCTCCTCCTCCTCCTCCCCCTACCCCCTCCTCCTCCTCCTCCTCCTCCCCGTCCTCCCCTCCCCTCCTCCTCCTCCCTCCTCCTTCCTCCTCCCTCTCCTCCCTCCTCCTCCTTCCTCCTTCCCTCCTCCCTCCCTCCTCCCTCCTCCTCCTCCTTCCTCCTTCCCTCCTCCCTCCCTCCCTCCCTCCCTCCCCCTCCTCCATCACCCCCTCCCCAAAGGGCTTCAAAGGCAAAGCGGGGGGAGGGGGGAGGGGGAGGGAATCGCAATGAATTTTTCGCAATCAACAGATGCAAAAGTTCGCCATGGCACGCGGGCGCTGATCACGTGACGCCGCCGACCTGAGCCTCATCCCCCGGAAAGTCGAAACGGCGGTCGCAATTTTTTTTTTTTTTTTTTCCAAATCGTCCATATTTGCCAACGTTCCGACTTAAAGCGGTCACAGCGAGTGGAGGTCGGCGGAAGCGAACGTAATATTGCCAGTCCGCTGCTGCTGCTGCTGTTGCTGTTGCTGTTGTTGTTGCTGCTGCTGCTGTTGCTATTGCTGCTGCTATTGCTGCTGCTGTTGCTGCTGCTGCTGCTGTTGCTGCTGCTATTGCTGCTGCTGCTGCTGCTGCTGTTGCTGCTGCTGTTGCTGTTGCCGCTGCTGTTGCTGCTGCTATTGCTGCTGCTGTTGCTGCTGCTGCTATTGCTGCTGCTATTGCTGCTGCTATTGCTGCTGCTGTTGTTGCTGTTGCTGCTGCTGTTCCTGCTGCTGTTGCTGCTGCTGTTGCTGTTATTGCTGCTGCTGTTGCTGTTATTGCTGCTGCTGCTGCTGTTGCTGTTGCTGCTGCTGTTGCTGCTGCTGCTGTTGCTGTTGCTGTTGCTGCTGCTGTTGCTGGTGCTGCTGCTGCTGCCGCTGCTGCTGCCACCGCCAGCGGAACGAGCCGCGCGCCTCTGCAGAAAACCTCGTTTGCGAAAATGTGGACTTGACTATTCTGGAAACGGCGCCCCATCTGCACATCCGACTGGGCGGAGGAAAGGCAAATAGACACGTCCAGGCCATCAACACCGGGACGGACAACGAAAGATCAAAGAACGAACACCAAAAAAAGGAAAAAAAGAAAGAAAAATAGGGCAACAAAAAAAGAAAAATAAACAAAAAGAACAAAAATAAAAAAGGAAACCAACAACAGCCCGACAAAAAAATAAACAAAATAACAAGTAAAATGGGAGTAAGTCACTCGGTACTCTCCCCGCGCTGAATGGCCGACGGAGAAAGTGCGTGTGCTCTCTCAGCGGCGGAAGACACGGTGAGGGAGATCAGATAAAACGCGAACGTGCATTACCGAAGGAGGGAAGGACAGGGAGGGAGGGAGAGAGGGATGAGGGAGGGAGGGAGGGAAGAAGGCAAGGGAGGCAAGGGGAAGGGAGGGATGAGGGGACAGGGAAGGACAGGGAGGGAGGGAGGCAAGGGGAAGGATGAGGGGAGAGGGAGGGATGCGGGGGGGAGGGAGGGATGCGGGGAGAGGGAGGGAGGGAAGAAGGCAAGGGGAAGAGAGGGAGGGAGGCAAGGGAAAGGGAGGGAGGGAGGGATGAGGGGAGAGGGAGGGAGGGATGCGGGGAGAGGGAGGGAGAGATGAGGGGAGAAGGCAGGGAGGGAGGGAGGGAGGAAGGGATAAGGGGAGAGGGAGGGAGGGAATTAAGAAGGCAGGGGGAAGGGAGGGATGTGGGGAGAGGGAGGGAGAAGGGAAAAAGGGGGAAGGGAAGGAGAGGAAATACGGAAATGGAGAAATTAAAAACATGGAGGTAAAAAGCTCGAGAAAATGTGTGAGGAATAGAGACGTTGCAAAAAGGATGTTTGGATGTCAAAAACTTGAGAAAGGAGGAGGAGAGAGATGAAGCAAAGAGAGAGAGAGGAAGGGAAGGTATGAGAAAGAGAAGTGGAAAGGAAGGGGAGGAGGAACAACAGAAGAAAGAAAGAGGAGAAAGAGGAGAGGAGAGAAAAAGGAAGGTAGAAGAAAGAGAAGAGAAAGGGAAGACAGAGAGAGAAAACAGAAGAGGAATAGGGGTGAGCGAAGGAGAAGTAGGAGTGGCAGATAAACCGAGAACGAAGAGCGTGGGAAGGAGGAGGAGGAGGAGGAGGAGGAGAAAGAAAACGGAGGAACAAAGCACAGCGAAGGAGAGAGCGGGAGTCGACGAGGCTAGGTGAAGGGGAGGGAGGGGGGGGGGGAGACAGGCGGAAAATTGGACGAAGGGAAGGAAGAGCAACACGGCAAGGAGGGAGGGATAAAAGGGGGAACCAAGGGAAAGGAAGTGGAGAGAAAGAGAACGGGCCGAGGCAGGCCAGGAGGCACGCCAGATTACGAGGGAGGAGAACTTTTTTTATACGTCCTCATCATGGGCAGCTCCCGACGCGCCCCATGAATACCCGACGCGACGGCGATAAGCTGAACGGACACCCCCCCCTCCTCCTCCTCCTCCTCCTCCTCCTCCTCCTCCTCCTCCTCCTCCTCCTCCTCCTCCTCCTCCTCCTCCTCCTCCTCCTCCTCCTCCTCCTTCTCTCCTTCTCTCCTTCTCTCCTTCTTCTCCTTCTTCTCCTTCTCCTTCGTCTTTTTCTTCTTCTTCTTCTTCTTCCTCCTCCTCCCTTTTTCTTCTTCTTCTTCTTCTTCTTTAACTTCTCCTTCTGCTTCTTCTTCTTCTTTTCTTCTTTTTCTACTTCCTTTATTTCTTCCTGTCCTTCTTCTTCTTCTTCGTCTTCGTCTTCTTCTTCTTCTCCTCCTTCTTTCCCTTCTCCTCCTTTCCCCCTCCTCCTCCTCCTCCTCCTCCTCCCCTCCTCCCCCCTCCTC
>NC_091559.1:2692462-2704962 GCF_042767895.1 Penaeus vannamei | reverse complement strand
TAAGTATAATAATACCGCCATACATACACTTTAAATAAGTAAAACAATACCGCAATACATACACTTTATATAAGTATAATAATACCGCATTACATACACTTTATATAAGTATAATAATATCGCAATATATACACTTTAAATAAGTATAATAATACCGCAATACATACACTTTAAATAAGTAAAACAATACCGCAATACATACACTTTATATAAGTATAATAATACCGCAATACATACACTTTAAATAAGTATAATAATACCGCAATACATACACTTTATATAAGTATAATAATACCGCAATACATACACTTTATATAAGTATAACAATACCGCAATATATACACTTTATATAAGTAAAACAATACCGCAATATATACACTTTATATAAGTATAACAATACCGCAATATACACACTTTATATAAGTAAAACAATACCGCAATATACACACTTTATATAAGTATAATAATACCGCAATACATACACTTTATATAAGTATAATAATACCGCAATATACACACTTTATATAAGTAAAACAATACCGCAATACATACACTTTATAGAAGTATAATAATACACACGCGAACACAAAGAAATACAATTGAAAACAATACAACTCCGAGAAAAAAAATTAATAATATGCACAAGGATACAAAAGAGCACACAGGTGCACACGGGCGCATACGCACACGAACATACGCACACGCTTAAACAATTTCGCACAGTATTAGATGTAGACATAAACATAAGACATTTTTTTTTAGAATACTTGGACGTCGCGACTGCAATTACTATTAATAGAAATCCTAACCAAAAAAAAAAAAAAAAAAAAAAAAAAAAAAAAAAAAAAAAAAAAAAAAAAAAAAAAAAAAAAAGCTAACTCATGGTACACTTATTGCATATGCAAATCTCTGCCTGGGCACGACGATGCAGGGTGTTGCATATCATTTCATTTGTTGCAAGACTTTATTTGTTGAGCAAGAAGACGCATTTGTTGCAAGACTTTATTTGTTGAGCAAGAAGACGCAAATGTTGCAAGACTTTATTTGTTGAGCAAGAAGACGCAAATGTTGCAAGACTTTGTTTGTTGAGCAAGAAGACGCATTTGTTGCAAGACTTTGTTTGTTGAGCAAGAAGACGCAAATGTTGCAAGACTTTGTTTGTTGAGCAAGAAGACGCATTTGTTGCAAGACTTTGTTTGTTGAGCAAGAAGACGCATTTGTTGCAAGACTTTGTTTGTTGAGCAAGAAGACGCATTTGTTGCAAGACTTTGTTTGTTGAGCAAGAAGACGCATTTGTTGCAAGACTTTGTTTGTTGAGCAAGAAGACGCAAATGTTGCAAGACTTTGTTTGTTGAGCAAGAAGACGCATTTGTTGCAAGACTTTGTTTGTTGAGCAAGAAGACGCATTTGTTGCAAGACTTTGTTTGTTGAGCAAGAAGACGCATTTGTTGCAAGACTTTGTTTGTTGAGCAAGAAGACGCAAATGTTGCAAGACTTTATTTGTTGAGCAAGAAGACGCAAATGTTGCAAGACTTTGTTTGTTGAGCAAGAAGACGCATTTGTTGCAAGACTTTGTTTGTTGAGCAAGAAGACGCATTTGTTGCAAGACTTTGTTTGTTGAGCAAGAAGACGCAAATGTTGCAAGACTTTGTTTGTTGAGCAAGAAGACGCATTTGTTGCAAGACTTTGTTTGTTGAGCAAGAAGACGCAAATGTTGCAAGACTTTGTTTGTTGAGCAAGAAGACGCATTTGTTGCAAGACTTTATTTGTTGAGCAAGAAGACGCAAATGTTGCAAGACTTTGTTTGTTGAGCAAGAAGACGCATTTGTTGCAAGACTTTGTTTGTTGAGCAAGAAGACGCATTTGTTGCAAGACTTTGTTTGTTGAGCAAGAAGACGCATTTGTTGCAAGACTTTGTTTGTTGAGCAAGAAGACGCATTTGTTGCAAGACTTTGTTTGTTGAGCAAGAAGACGCATTTGTTGCAAGACTTTGTTTGTTGAGCAAGAAGACGCATTTGTTGCAAGACTTTGTTTGTTGAGCAAGAAGACGCATTTGTTGCAAGACTTTGTTTGTTGAGCAAGAAGACGCATTTGTTGCAAGACTTTGTTTGTTGAGCAAGAAGACGCATTTGTTGCAAGACTTTGTTTGTTGAGCAAGAAGACGCATTTGTTGCAAGACTTTGTTTGTTGAGCAAGAAGACGCATTTGTTGCAAGACTTTGTTTGTTGAGCAAGAAGACGCATTTGTTGCAAGACTTTGTTTGTTGAGCAAGAAGACGCAAATGTTGCAAGACTTTGTTTGTTGAGCAAGAAGACGCATTTGTTGCAAGACTTTGTTTGTTGAGCAAGAAGACGCATTTGTTGCAAGACTTTGTTTGTTGAGCAAGAAGACGCATTTGTTGCAAGACTTTGTTTGTTGAGCAAGAAGACGCATTTGTTGCAAGACTTTGTTTGTTGAGCAAGAAGACGCATTTGTTGCAAGACTTTGTTTGTTGAGCAAGAAGACGCATTTGTTGCAAGACTTTGTTTGTTGAGCAAGAAGACGCATTTGTTGCAAGACTTTGTTTGTTGAGCAAGAAGACGCATTTGTTGCAAGACTTTGTTTGTTGAGCAAGAAGACGCATTTGTTGCAAGACTTTGTTTGTTGAGCAAGAAGACGCATTTGTTGCAAGACTTTGTTTGTTGAGCAAGAAGACGCATTTGTTGCAAGACTTTGTTTGTTGAGCAAGAAGACGCATTTGTTGCAAGACTTTGTTTGTTGAGCAAGAAGACGCATTTGTTGCAAGACTTTGTTTGTTGAGCAAGAAGACGCATTTGTTGCAAGACTTTGTTTGTTGAGCAAGAAGACGCAAATGTTGCAAGACTTTGTTTGTTGAGCAAGAAGACGCATTTGTTGCAAGACTTTGTTTGTTGAGCAAGAAGACGCATTTGTTGCAAGACTTTGTTTGTTGAGCAAGAAGACGCATTTGTTGCAAGACTTTGTTTGTTGAGCAAGAAGACGCATTTGTTGCAAGACTTTGTTTGTTGAGCAAGAAGACGCATTTGTTGCAAGACTTTGTTTGTTGAGCAAGAAGACGCATTTGTTGCAAGACTTTGTTTGTTGAGCAAGAAGACGCATTTGTTGCAAGACTTTGTTTGTTGAGCAAGAAGACGCAAATGTTGCAAGACTTTGTTTGTTGAGCAAGAAGACGCATTTGTTGCAAGACTTTGTTTGTTGAGCAAGAAGACGCATTTGTTGCAAGACTTTGTTTGTTGAGCAAGAAGACGCATTTGTTGCAAGACTTTGTTTGTTGAGCAAGAAGACGCAAATGTTGCAAGACTTTGTTTGTTGAGCAAGAAGACGCATTTGTTGCAAGACTTTGTTTGTTGAGCAAGAAGACGCATTTGTTGCAAGACTTTGTTTGTTGAGCAAGAAGACGCATTTGTTGCAAGACTTTGTTTGTTGAGCAAGAAGACGCAAATGTTGCAAGACTTTGTTTGTTGAGCAAGAAGACGCATTTGTTGCAAGACTTTGTTTGTTGAGCAAGAAGACGCATTTGTTGCAAGACTTTGTTTGTTGAGCAAGAAGACGCATTTGTTGCAAGACTTTGTTTGTTGAGCAAGAAGACGCATTTGTTGCAAGACTTTGTTTGTTGAGCAAGAAGACGCATTTGTTGCAAGACTTTGTTTGTTGAGCAAGAAGACGCATTTGTTGCAAGACTTTGTTTGTTGAGCAAGAAGACGCATTTGTTGCAAGACTTTGTTTGTTGAGCAAGAAGACGCATTTGTTGCAAGACTTTGTTTGTTGAGCAAGAAGACGCATTTGTTGCAAGACTTTGTTTGTTGAGCAAGAAGACGCATTTGTTGCAAGACTTTGTTTGTTGAGCAAGAAGACGCATTTGTTGCAAGACTTTGTTTGTTGAGCAAGAAGACGCATTTGTTGCAAGACTTTGTTTGTTGAGCAAGAAGACGCAAATGTTGCAAGACTTTGTTTGTTGAGCAAGAAGACGCATTTGTTGCAAGACTTTGTTTGTTGAGCAAGAAGACGCATTTGTTGCAAGACTTTGTTTGTTGAGCAAGAAGACGCAAATGTTGCAAGACTTTGTTTGTTGAGCAAGAAGACGCATTTGTTGCAAGACTTTGTTTGTTGAGCAAGAAGACGCATTTGTTGCAAGACTTTATTTGTTGAGCAAGAAGACGCATTTGTTGCAAGACTTTGTTTGTTGAGCAAGAAGACGCAAATGTTGCAAGACTTTGTTTGTTGAGCAAGAAGACGCAAATGTTGCAAGACTTTGTTTGTTGAGCAAGAAGACGCATTTGTTGCAAGACTTTGTTTGTTGAGCAAGAAGACGCAAATGTTGCAAGACTTTGTTTGTTGAGCAAGAAGACGCAAATGTTGCAAGACTTTGTTTGTTGAGCAAGAAGACGCAAATGTTGCAAGACTTTGTTTGTTGAGCAAGAAGACGCATTTGTTGCAAGACTTTATTTGTTGAGCAAGAAGACGCAAATGTTGCAAGACTTTGTTTGTTGAGCAAGAAGACGCATTTGTTGCAAGACTTTGTTTGTTGAGCAAGAAGACGCATTTGTTGCAAGACTTTGTTTGTTGAGCAAGAAGACGCAAATGTTGCAAGACTTTATTTGTTGAGCAAGAAGACGCAAATGTTGCAAGACTTTATTTGTTGAGCAAGAAGACGCAAATGTTGCAAGACTTTGTTTGTTGAGCAAGAAGACGCAAATGTTGCAAGACTTTGTTTGTTGAGCAAGAAGACGCAAACGTTGCAAGACTTTGTTTGTTGAGCAAGAAGACGCAAATGTTGCAAGACTTTATTTGTTGAGCAAGAAGACGCAAATGTTGCAAGACTTTGTTTGTTGAGCAAGAAGACGCAAATGTTGCAAGACTTTATTTGTTGAGCAAGAAGACGCAAATGTTGCAAGACTTTATTTGTTGAGCAAGAAGACGCAAATGTTGCAAGACTTTATTTGTTGAGCAAGAAGACGCGAATGTTGCAAGACTATTTGTTGAGCAAGAAGACGCAAATGTTGCAAGACTATTTGTTGAGCAAGAAGACGCAAATGTTGCAAGACTATTTGTTGAGCAAGAAGACGCAAATGTTGCAAGACTATTTGTTGAGCAAGAAGACGCAAATGTTGCAAGACTATTTGTTGAGCAAGAAGACGCAAATGTTGCAAGACTATTTGTTGAGCAAGAAGACGCAAATGTTGCAAGACTATTTGTTGAGCAAGAAGACGCAAATGTTGCAAGACTTTATTTGTTGAGCAAGAAGACGCAAATGTTGCAAGACTTTATTTGTTGAGCAAGAAGACGCAAATGTTGCAAGACTTTATTTGTTGAGCAAGAAGACGCAAATGTTGCAAGACTATTTGTTGAGCAAGAAGACGCAAATGTTGCAAGACTTTATTTGTTGAGCAAGAAGACGCAAATGTTGCAAGACTTTGTTTGTTGAGCAAGAAGACGCAAACGTTGCAAGACTTTATTTGTTGAGCAAGAAGACGCAAATGTTGCAAGACTTTATTTGTTGAGCAAGAAGACGCGAATGTTGCAAGACTTTATTTGTTGAGCAAGAAGACGCGAATGTTGCAAGACTTTATTTGTTGAGCAAGAAGACGCGAATGTTGCAAGACTTTATTTGTTGAGCAAGAAGACGCGAATGTTGCAAGACTTTATTTGTTGAGCAAGAAGACGCAAATGTTGCAAGACTTTATTTGTTGAGCAAGAAGACGCAAATGTTGCAAGACTTTATTTGTTGAGCAAGAAGACGTGAATGTTGCAAGACTTTATTTGTTGAGCAAGAAGACGCAAATGTTGCAAGACTTTATTTGTTGAGCAAGAAGACGCAAATGTTGCAAGACTTTATTTGTTGAGCAAGAAGACGCAAATGTTGCAAGACTTTATTTGTTGAGCAAGAAGACGCAAATGTTGCAAGACTTTATTTGTTGAGCAAGAAGACGCAAATGTTGCAAGACTTTATTTGTTGAGCAAGAAGACGTGAATGTTGCAAGACTTTATTTGTTGAGCAAGAAGACGCAAATGTTGCAAGACTTTATTTGTTGAGCAAGAAGACGCAAATGTTGCAAGACTTTATTTGTTGAGCAAGAAGACGCAAATGTTGCAAGACTTTATTTGTTGAGCAAGAAGACGCGAATGTTGCATTATCCTGTCTCGCCAGATGCTAAGTGATAAACTAAAAGGAAGGAGTAAATTCAGATATTTAAATTTAGACAAAAAATAAAAAAAATAAAAACGATAGAAAACTGTTTAACTCCCAATTAGCTTATTACTTCGCTGCTGTATTTTTTCTTTTCGTTCAACAGCTGCACTATCTATACCTTTTTTTTTATATCATTCTTTATTTTCTTATTCCTTATTCTTTCCTTCCTTTCCTCCATCATGATCATCGTCAATAATTTCCTCCTCGTCTTCCTTTTCCTCTTCCTTAACTCTTCCTCCTCCTACTTCTCCCTCTCCCTCCTCTTCCCATTCCCCCCTCCCCTTCCCCCTACCCCCTCCTCCATCTCCCTCCCACCCCCTCCTCCCTCTCCCTCCCACCCCCTCCTCCCTCTCCCCTTCCCCACCCCCTCCTCCCTCTCCCTCCCACCCCCTCGCCCTCAAACCCCCCGATGCGACCCCCCACCGAGAGCCCCAACCCCTCATTCACCATCTGTCATCAATTGATGGAGGCGGCATAGCAATACCCTCCCCTCCCCCTCGCCCCCTCGCCCCCTCGCCCCCTCGCCCGCCCGCCCTCCCCGCCCCCCACAAGCCTGCATAATAGCACTCTCTTCACCTCCCTGTACTTTGACCCCGGCTCTATTCAGGCCCCTTCACGGTCGCGCAGGTCAGCCACTGAGAGGGTCACTTGATCAGCATTCAGCTTCCACTTCACTCGCTCACTTTCGTCTCTCTCTGTCTCTTGTCATTCTCTCCTCCTCTCTCTGTCTCCGTCTGTCTTTCTGGGACGCCCCCCCTTTCTCTCACTCTCTCTCTCTCTCACTTATTTTCTCTCTCGCTCTCGCTCTCGCTCTCTCTCTCCCTCCCTCTCCCTCCCTCTCCCTCCATCTCCCTCTCTTCCCCTCCCCTTCTCCCTCTCCCTCTCCCTCCCAAACACCTATCCCCCCCTAACCCTCCCCCCCCTAACCCCCCACCCCCACCCCCCGTGAGCTCTAAACACACACATCGCTCCCTGACAAAAGCCTAACCTTTCTGACACGACTTCCCGCCCACTTTTGATAAGCAGCTGGGCGTGGGCGTGATCCGTCTCTCGGCGTCCCTGGGGGTGTGAGGGTGTGAGGGCGTGAGGGTGTGAGGGTGAAAGGCCATAAGGGTGTAAGGACATAAAAGTGTAAGGACATAAAAGTGTAAGGGCGTAAGGGCATAAGGGTGTAAGGACATAAGTAGTAAGGACGTATGGGACTAAGGGTGTAAGGGTGTACCGGACTAAGGGCGAAAAGGGTGTAAGGGCATAAGTTGTAAGGACGGAAAAGTGTAAAAGTGTACGGGCTTAAGGGCGTAAGGACGTAAAAGTGTAAGGGCGAAAAGGGTGCAAGGGCGATCCGTGGGCTCGCGAGGGCGGCCGTAAATCACTCACAGCTGCCACATCGCCTCGCTATCGGACAAAACCAACTCCACCACATCACTTGGGCTTCCCTTTGGGCTTCCTGTCGACGAGTAAGCTTCCTTTTTTTCTCCAAATGTTTTCTTATCTTCATTTCGTCATTTCTAACTTTCCCTTTTTTCTCTTTTTCTCTCCAAATGTTTTTTTTTTTATCTTCATTTCGTCAATTCTAACTTTCCTTTTTTTCCCTTTTTCTCTAAATGTTTTTTTATTTTTTCTTCTTCATTTCATCATTTCTGACTTTCCCTTTTTCTCCAAAAGTTTTTTTTATCTTCATTTCATCATTTCTGACTTTCCTTTTTCCCTTTTTCTCCAAATGTTTTTTTTTTTTATCTTCATTTTGTCATTTCTGACTTTCCTTTTTTCTCCAAATGTTTTTTTTTTTAATCTCCATTTCATCATTTCAAACTTTCCTTTCTCTCCAAAATGTTTTTTTTTTATCTTCATTTCATCATTTCAAACTTTCCTTTCTCCCCAAATGTTTTCTTATCTTCATTTCGTCATTTCTAACTTTCCTTTTTTCTCCTAATGTTTTTTTATCTTCATTTCATTTCTGACTTTCTTTTTTTTTTCTCCAAATGTTTTCTTATCTTCATTTCGTCATTTCTAACTTTCCTTTTTTCTCCAATTTTTTTTATCTTCATTTCTGACTTTCTTTTTTTTCTCCAAATGTTTTTTTTTTCCATTTCATCATTTCTAACTTTCCTTTTTTCCCTTTTTCTCCAAATGTTTTTTTTTTCTTCATTTTGTCATTTCTAACTTTCCTTTTTTCTCCAAATGTTTTTTTTTTCTTCATTTTGTCATTTCTAACTTTCCTTTTTCCCTTTTTCTCCAAATGTTTTTTTTTCTTCTTCTTCATTTTGTCATTTCTAACTCCTTTTTTCTCCACATGTTTTTTTGTTTTTTTGTTTTTTGTTTTTATCTTCATTTTGTCATTTCTAACTTTCCTTTTTTCTCCAAATGTTTTTTTGTTTTTTGTTTTTTTCTTCATTTTGTCATTTCTTACTTTCCTTTTTTCCCCAAATGTTTTCTTATCTTCATTTCATCATTTCTAACTTTCCTTTTTTCTTTAAATTTTTTTTTTTTCTTCATTTCATCTTTTCTGACTTTCTTTCTTTCTCCCCAAATGTTTTTTTTTTTTATCTTCATTTCGTCATTTCTAACTTTCCTTTTTCTCCAAATGTTTTTTTTTTTCTATCTTCATTTCATCATTTCTAACTTTCCTTTCTCTCCAAAATGTTGTTTTTTTTTATCTTCATTTCATCCTTTCTAACTTTCCTTTTTTCTCCAAATGTTTTTTTTTTTTTTTAATCTCCATTTCATCATTTCAAACTTTCCTTTCTCTCCAAATATTTTCTTCCTTTCATCATTTCTAACTTTCCTTTATTCTCCAAATGTTTTTTTTTTTATCTTCATTTCATCATTTCTAACTTTCCTTTTTCCCCAAATATTTTCTTATCTTCATTTCATCATTTCTACCTTTCCTTTCTCTCCAAATGTTTTTTTATATTCATTTCATAATTTCTAACTTTCCTTTTTTCCTAAATGTTTTCTTATCTTCATTTCATCATTTCTGACTTTCCTTTTTCCCGAAACTTTTCACAAACATAATAAAACAAAAACGTTTTTTTCCGTCCATGACTTATATGTATATACTGTATATATATATATATATATATATATATATATATATATATATATATATATATATATATATATATATATATATATATAATGTATATACTGCATCGCAATATTCACTGAACTATACTTTTCATAAACATAATATAACAAAAACGCTACCGATTTTTCCGTCCATGAGTTATATGTATATACTGTATATATATATGTATATATATATATATATATATATATATATATATATATATATATATATATATATATATATATATATATATATATATATAATGTATATACTGCATTGCAATATTCACTGAACTAAACTTTTCACAAACATAACATAACAAAAACGGTTTTTTCCGTCCATGACTTATATGTATATACTGTATATATATATATATATATATATATATATATATATATATATATATATATATATATATATATATATATATATATATATATATATATATATATAATGTATATACTGCATTGCAATATTCTCTAAACTATACTTTTCACAAACATAATATAACAAAAACGTTTTTTTCCGCCCATGACTTATATGTATATACTGTGTATATATATATATATATATATATATATATATATATATATATATATATATATATATATATATATATATATATATATATATAATGTATATACTGCATCGCAATATTCTCTGAACTAAACTTTTCACAAACATAATATAACAAAAACGTTTTTTTCCGTCCATGACTTATATGTATATACTGTATATATATATATAATGTATATACTGCATTGCAATATTCACTGAACTATACTTTTCACAAACATAATATAACAAAGAACGGTTTTTTCCGTCCATGACTTATATGCATATACTGTATATATATATATATATATATATATATATATATATATATATATATATATATATATATATATATATATATATATATATATATATATATATATAATGTATATACTGCATTACAATATTCATTGAACTATACTTTCACAAACATAATATAACAAAAACGTTTTTTTCCGTCCATGACTTATATGCATATACTGTATATATATATAATGTATATCGCAATATTCACTGAACTATACTTTTCACAAACATAATATAACAAAAACGCTACCGATTTTTCCGTCCATGACTTATATGTATATACTGTATATATATATATATATATATATATATATATATATATATATATATATATATATATATATATATTTATATATATATATATATATATATATATATATATATATATATATAATGTATGTACTGTATATATATATAATGTATATACTGCATTGCAATATTCTCTGAACTATCCTTTTCACAAACATAATATAACAAAAAACGTTTTTTTCTGTCCATGAACACTCGCTTCAATTACAACAGAGGTAATAACAACACTGACCCAAGGATTACCTACTTTATGATCATTATAATAGTAATAATAATTAACAGGCTCATTAATCCAGTGGCCATATTATGTCAGCGGCCAATTTCCCTCGGGTGCCAAATGGGTTTCAATTTCGCTTGAGCCTTTCCCCGCTTCGTCAAAAAAAAAAAAAAAAAAAAAAAAAAAAGCTTACTCACTAAATGCATTAAGTCTTTATTGGAAAAAAAAAGTTTGTTTTGGGAGTATATCTGTGTGTAAGTAGGAGGGTGGGAGAGAAGGAGGGAAGGAGAGGGAGGAGGGAGGGAGAGGAGAGAGGAGAGAGGGAGAGAGGAGAGAGAGAGAGAGAGAGAGAGAGAGAGAGAGAGCGAGAGAGAGAGAGAGAGAGAGAGAGAGACAGAGAGAGAGAGAGAGAGAGAGAGAGAGAGAGAGAGAGAGAGAGGGAGAGAGAGAGAGAGAGAGAGAGAAAGAGAGAGTGAGAGAGAGAGAGAGACAGACAGACAGACAGACAGAGAAACAGACAGACAGAGAAAGAGAGAGACAAAGAAAGACAGACAGAGAGACAGACAGAGAGCGCACAATCACACGCACGTGCACATGTGTATCCATTCAAGAGGGGGACACAGACAGTCTACATACGCAAATCCGTCCACACTTCCCTCAATACGAGCATCCGAGCGACTGTGCGTGTCCATGCTTACGCGTGACAGACATACAACTCCCACGAAACGAGAAAGCCTGAAAGGAGAGCGACTCCCCCACCCCCTACGCCCCCACGCCCCCATCCCCCACCCCCACCCCCACCCGCCAGCGAGCGACTTGGGGCGAATCCGAAGCGCCGTCCCCCTCTCCCCCCAACCCCCTACCCACCCCCTTCCGCCAGCGAGCGACTTGGGCCGAATCCGAAGCGCCTCGTCCCCTCTACCCACCCCACCCTACCCCCACCCACCCCACCCCCTTCCGCCAGCGAGCGACTTGGGGCGAATCCGAAGCGCCTCGTCCCCCCACCCCCACCCTACTCGCCCTCGTGAATTGGGGAAGGCGAGATCAGTAGCAACCCGAGGAGGTGTCCTGGCGTCCCCTCCCCCTCTCGGCTCCCCCCGCTCGGTCTCCAGCGCCGAGGGGGGGGGGGGAACCTGCGCGCCCCGACAGCTGTTAATCCCAAGTGTGCGAAAATAATGCGCAGAGGAAGAAGACAAACATTTAAAAAAAAATAAAAGAAAAACAAAGAAAGACAAACATTAAAAAATAATAATGAAAAGCAAATATGTGATTTTAATTCCCACTGGAGGAGGAAGGAGGGAGGAGGAGGAGGGGGGGAAGGGAATAGGAGGAGGAGGAGGGAGGGAGGGAGGGAGGGAGGGAGGGAGGGAGGGAGGGAGGGAGGAGGAGGGAGGGAGGAGGGAGGGAGGGAGGGGGAGGGAGGAGGAAGGAGGAGGAGGAGGATGAGGAAGAAGAAGACGAAGAAGAAAAGAAAAAGAAGGAGAGAAGTAGTAGAAGAAGAAAAAGAAGGAAAGACGAGAACACAGGAGACGAGAGAAAGAAATACATAAAAACGGAAAATCAAACAAAAAAACAGACGTGGACCACACCCAAGAGATCAAAAAAAAAAAAAAAAAGAAAAAAAAAAAACATGGAAAAAAGAAACGAAACTCGAAGAAATGAAGCAGCCACGAGCCGCACTTTTCCACCCACTCACCACAAGAGAAACTTTGAGACCCAGACCACCACTCGGAAACCGTACCTGTGAACAAAGAGAGAGAAAAAAAAACGTTAAATTTTCGTTAAATCTTCGCTCAGGCAATGCTAAGTACTTCATCATGCCAGATTGCTTTTAT
>NC_091559.1:2674962-2682462 GCF_042767895.1 Penaeus vannamei | reverse complement strand
ATGTTTGTGTGTGTGTGTGTGTGTGTCTGCCTGTCTGTCAGTCTCTGTCTGCCTGATTGTGTACTTGTCTTGTTTGTGTGTCTGTGTGTCTGTCTCTTTATCTGCCTGTGTGTCTGTCTGTCATTATGCCTGTTTGTGTGCGTGTGTCTGTCTGTGTGTCTGTCTGCCTGTTTGTGTGCCCGTGTGTCTGTCTGTGTGTATCTGTCTGAGTGAGTCCTTCCCCCCTACTTCATGTCACAAAAGTCTTCCACTCTTTACTACTCCTTCACATTCCTTCCTCTTCCTTCCTTCCTCCCTGTCTCATTTCCTTCTCTCGTTCTTTCCCCCCATCTCCCTGCCCACCCTCCCACTTCTTCCCCCTCCCCTTCCTCTCTTTCATCTCCCTCCCCTCCCTCTCTTCATCTCCCACCCCCTCCCTCTCTTCATCCCCCTCTACCTCCTCTCTTCCTCTCCCTCCCTCCCTCTCTTCATCTCCTTCCCTCCCTCACTTTCCTCTTCCTCCCTCCCCGCCTACCCTCCGTCATTCTTTTCCCCTCTCCTTCCTCCCGCCTCCTACCCTCTGTCTCCCCTCCATTTCTTTCCTTTTTCCTCCTTCCCCTCCTACCCTCCGTCATTCTCTTCCTCCTTCCTCCCACCTCCTCACCCTCCTCCTCCCATCCCCGCCGCATCCTCCCCTTCCCTCCTCCGTTTTCCCCGCCATGTCCTCTCCCTTCCTCCTCCGTTCTCCTTCCCCCTCCTCCGTTCCTCCCTGCCGCATCCTCCCCTTCCCTCCTCCATCCCTAGCGCATCCTCCCCTTCCCTCCTCCGTTCTCTTCCCCTCTCCTTCCTCCTACCTCCTCACCCCCCCTTCCCCCATCCCCGCCGCATCCTCCCCTTCCCTCCTCCTCCCATCCCCATCGCATCCTTCCCCTTCCCTCCTCCGTTCTCCCCGCCGCCTCCTCCCCTTCCCTCCTCCGTTCTCCGCCTGTGTGATACGCGTTCGGAGTAGCACAAACGGGCCGCTATCCAGTACAGGTTAAGCCGGTTGTGCCACAATGAGCTCTATGAGAATGTATCTTTTGGGGCAAATTCCTATGCAAATGCGCGAGTCTCGGGAGATTAACTCAAGCCCATGCATTCGCCGCACGCAACACGTACACGTAAGTGCTAGCGTAAGCGAATATATATTTACCCAACACAAATAAATACAGGTAGATAGATAGATGAAGAAGCAGACATAAAAAAAAACGAATATATATTTACCCAAAACAAATAAATACAGGTAGATAGATAGATGAAAAAGCAGACATTAAAAAAAAAAAAAAAAAAATACGAATAGATATTTACCCAACACAAACAAATACAGGTAGATAGATAGATGAAGAAGCAGACATAAAAAAAACGAATATATATTTACCCAACACAAACAAATACAGGTAGATAGATAGATGAAGAAGCAGACATTAAAAAAAAAAAAGATTATATATTTACCCAACACAAATAAATACATGTAGATAGATAGATGAAGAAGCAGACATAAAAAAAAACGAATATTTATTTACCCAACACAAACAAATACAGGTAGATAGATAGATGAAGAAGCAGACATTAAATAAAGAAGCAGACATTGAAAAAACAAAAAAACGAATATATATTTACCCAACACAAACAAATACAGGTAGATAGATAGATGAAGAAGCAGACATAAAAAAAACGAATAGATATTTACCCAACACAAACAAATACAGGTAGAGAGATAGATGAAGAAGCAAACATAAAAAAAAACGAATATATATTTACCCAACACAAACAAATACAGGTAGATAGATAGATGAAGAAGCAGACATTAAAAAAAAAAACAATATATATTTACCCAACACAAACAAATACAGGTAGATAGATAGATGAAGAAGCAGACATTAAAAAAAAAAAAAACAATATATATTTACCCAACACAAACAAATACAGGTAGATAGATAGATGAAGAAGCAGACATAAAAAAACAAACAAACAAAAAAAAACGAATATATATTTACCCAACACAAACAAATACAGGTAGATAGATAGATAGATGGATAGACCGACAGAGCGACTTGACAGATAGGTGGATGAGGTGAGAATCGATGATATAAAAAGAAATACGATTATATATAAAGACATAAAACACATAGAAAGACAATGATGGATAGACAGCGAGACAATGGGATAGACAGAGATTTAGATAGACAAAGAAAAAGAACGCTATAACATACAGATAGATAACAAGCCGGAGAGAGACACGTAGATAAATAAATAAAAAAGACAATACAGACAGAGAACGGACAGACAAAGAGAAATAAACAAAGACAAACAGACCGAGGGGAAAAATACAACAATTTCACGGTCGTGCGAGCTGAGGCGCCCAATCAGCCAGCACGGGCGGGGAGCGGACAAACAAGTTTCTTATTAAAAGCCTCCAAAGTCTTCGCGCCCCGCCGTCTCCCCCCCCCCCCGCCTTTTTGATATGAAGACGTATCGCGCGCCCCTCGCCCGCCTCCTGTCGCGATCCCCTCTTTCCCCTTCCCTCCCCCTCCCACCCCCCCCCCTCCTCCCTCTTCCCCTCCCCTCTCCCTCCCTCCCTCCCCCTCGTCAGACCCCTTCCCCTCCCTCCCTCCCTCCCCTCCCTCCCTCGTCAGAACCCCCTCCTTCCCGCGCTCGCATTCCCGCATGCGAGCAGCGCGACCGACCGCCCGCCCCCCCTAGGGCAGCGCTCCGAAACGCCCCCTCCCCCTCCCTTTCCCCGACCCCCCTCCCCGATGGACAGCGGCTCCGAAACGGCCCCCCCCCTCCCTTTCCCCCCGACCCCCCTAGGGCAGCGCTCCGAAACGCCCCCTCCCTTCTCCCCGACCTCTCTAGGGCAGCGCTCCGAAACGCCCCCTCCCTTCTCCCGACCCCTAGGGCAGCGCTCCGAAACGCCCCCCTCCCTCCCTTTCCCCGACCCCCCTCCCGATGGACAGCGCTCCGAAACGCCCCCCCTCCCTTTCCCCGACCCCCCTAGGGCAGCGCTCCGAAACGCCCCCCTCCCTTTCCCCCGACCCCCTAGGGCAGCGCTCCGAAACGCCCCCTCCCTTCCCCCGACCCTCCCCCCTAGGGCAGCGCTCCGAAACGCCCCCTCCTCCCTTTCCCCTGACCCCCTCCCCGATGGACAGCGCTCCGAAACGCCCCCCCCTCCCCTTTTCCCGACCCACCCCTAGGGCAGCACTCCGAAACGGCCCCCCCTCCCTTTCCCGACCCCCCTAGGGCAGCGCTCCGAAACGCCCCCTCTCCCTCCCTTTCCCCCGACCCCCCCCGATGGACAGCGCTCCGAAACGGCCCCCTCCTCCCTTTCCCTGACCCCCCTCTAGGGCAGCGCTCCGAAACGCCCCCCTCCCTCCCCTTTCCCGACCCCTCCCCCCCCCCCCCCGAGGGCAAGGCTCCTGAAACGCCCCCCTCCCTCCCCTTTCCCCGATCCGCGCAAAACCGGGTTCGGACACTCGTAAATTCCGGCCGCTAATGACACGGCGCCGAGGCATAACCCGGAAGACATTACTCCTTTAAAAACATTATGGTCTGATATATAAACCCCTCCCTCCTCCCCCTTCTCCCCTTCCCCCTTCCCCTCCTTCCCTCCCCACTTCCCACCTTTCATTCCTATTCCCACCCACCCCCCTGATTCCCCCTTCCCCCTTCCCCTTCCTCTCCCCCCTTCCCCCTTCCCCCTTCCCCTTCCCCCCTTTCCCACCTTTCATTCCTATTCCCCCACCCACCCACCCGATCCTCCCCCTCTCTTATCCATCCCCTCTCTCTCCCCCTCTCCTCGTGAGTCACGAGGACAGGACCGGATGTGCCTTTATGTCCTTACCCCCACCACACCCCCACTCCCCTATTCTTACCCCCCACCCTACCCAAACCCCACTCCCCCTATTCTTACCGCCACCCTACCTACACCCCAACCACCCCAATTCTACCCCTATCCCCACCCCACCCACACCCCCCTTCTACTCATATCCACCCCCACACCACCCAAACCCCAACCACCCCCATTCCTTCCCCCACATCCCCACCCACAACCCCCCCTATTCTCATATCCCACCCCCACCCACACCCCCCTATTCTCATAACCCCCTCCACCCACACCCCCAATTCTACCCCCATCCTCACCCCCACCCACACCCCCTATTCTCATATCCCACCCCCATCCCCTACCCCCACCCTCGACCCGCCCCCCGTGTCAAAACCAGCTACTCCATACAAGGCAAATTACATACAGCCGCCCATAAATCACCCAGCCGCCTCCGCCCCCACTGCACACACAGAATGCATCTCTGCGCACGACACACACAAGCACACGCACACGAACTCAAGCACACGCACAAGCACACGCGCAAGCACATACGCAAGCATACACGCACACGAACTCAAGCACACACGCAAGCACACACAGAATGCACCTCTGCGCACGACACACGCAAGCACACGCACACGCGCAAGCACACGAACTCAAGCACACACGCACACAAGCACACGCAAGCACACGCACACGCACGTACACGCACACGCGTTCTTCATTCGCGTGCTTGCGGAGTATATACTTTGAATAACGTTTAAAAGCTTACGCCTCGTTCTCGGAAGGGGGGTGGGGGGGTTGGGGTGGGGGTTTGAACAGGGAGGGGGGAGGGGGTCAGAAGGGCGAGGGGGTGGGGGGTGGGGGGATTACTCTCAAAATACGATGCAAAACTGATGCTAAAAAGGGGGAGAGGGAAAGATAAAGAGAGAGAGAGAGAAAGAGAGGGAGAGAGAGAGGGAGAGAGAGAGAGAGAGAGGGAGAGAGGGAGAGAATGAGAGAATGAGAGAATGAGAGAATGAGAGAATGAGAGAGAGAGAGAGAGAGAGAGAGAGAGAGAGAGCGCGAGCGAGAAAAAGAGAAAATGAGAGAGAGAGAGAGAGAGAGAGAGAGAGAGAGAGAGAGAGAGAGAGCGATACAGAGACAGAGAGAAAGAAAGAGGAAGAGAGAGAAAAGAGAGAGAGAGAGACCGACGGAAATAGACAAACAGAGACAAACAGACAGAAAGACAGACAGCCGGACAGACGCAACAACGAACGAACGAGCCACCCCCCCTTCCCCCTCCCCCCCTCCCTCCCACCGACCGCCTCACGGTGCTTGACTCTCCTAAATGGCGGCGCGACGGGCGGGAACAACACGGCATTTCTCTTCCATAACAATCTTTCATTTCCATAATTAACCACAAATTGAGAAACGGATCGCTATTTACCCGCGATCGGCGCCGCGATTCCGTTAGCGCCGCGCAAAATGCTCCGATTACAACGGACGGTGCGATCAGCTCTTCCTCTGTCTGTCTGTCTGTTTCTTTGTCTGTCTGTCTGTCTGTTTCTTTGTCTGTCTGTCTGTCTGTTTCTTTGTCTGTTTGTCTGCCTGTCTGTCTGTCTGTTTCTTTGTCTGTTTGTCTCTTTGTCTGTCTGTCTTTGTCTGTCTGTCTGTCTCTTTGTCTGTCTGTCTGTGTGTCTCTCTCTTTGTTTGTCTGTCTTTTTGTCTGTCTCTTGTCTGTCTGCCTGCCTGTCTGTTTCTTTGTCTGTCTGTCTGTCTGTCTGTCTGTCTGTCTGTCTGTCTGTCTGCCTGTCTGTTTGTCTGCCTGTCTGTCTGTCCCTTTGTCTGTCTGTCCCTTTGTCTCTTTGTCTGCCTGTCTGTCTCTTTGTCTGTCTGTCTGTCTGTCTGTCTGTGTCTGTCTCTTTGTCTGCCTGTCTGTCTCTCTGTCTGTATGCCTGTCTGTCTCTTTATCTACAAGTCTGTCAGTCTCTTTGTCTGTCTGTCTGTTTGTCTCTTTGTCTGTCTGTCTGTCTGTTTGTCTATCTGTCTGTTTCTTTGTCTGCCTGTCTGTCTCTTTGTCTGTCTGCCTATCTGTCTCTTTGTCTGTCTGCCTATCTGTCTCTTTGTCTGTCTGTCTCTTTGTCTGTCTGCCTATCTTGTCTCTTTGTCTGTCTGTCTGCCTGTCTCTTTGTCTGTCTGTCTGGATGTTTCTTTGTCTGCCTGTCTGTCCCTTTGTCTGTCTGTCTGTCGATCGGTCTGTCTGTCGGTCTGTCTCTTTGTCTGTCTGTCTGTCTGTCTCTTTGTCTGTCTGTCTGTCTCTTTGTCTCTTTGTCTGTCTGCCTGTCTGTCTGTCTGTCTCTTTGTGTTCCTGTCTGTCGGTCTGTCCCTTTGTCTCTTTGTCTGTCTGTCTGTCTCTTTGTCTGTCTGTCTGTCTCTTTGTTTGTCTGTCTGTCTGTCTCTTTGTCTGTCTGTCGGTCTATCTGTCTGTCTCTTTGCCTGTCTGTCTGTCTCTTTGTCTGCCTGTCTGTCTCTTTGTCTATCTGTCTCTTTGTCTATCTGTCTCTTTGTCTGTCTGTCTGTCTGTCTCTTTGTCTGCCTGTCTGTCTGTTTCTTTGTCTGTCTGTCTGTCTTTCTGTCTTTTTGTCTTTTTGTCTGTCTGTCTGTTTGCCTGTCAGTCAATCAGTCAGTCAGTTAGTCTGCTGTTTGCCAGTCTGCTTGCCTGCCTGCCTGCCTCCCTGGATGGGGGGAGGGAGTGGGAAGGGGGTGGGGGTGGGGGTGGGGGAGTGGGAGTGGGGGAGTGGGTGGGGGTGGGGGATGGGAGGCAAGAACAAGATTGCGATCGTCGAGTCCGCGAAGAAGATGCAAGGTCGGGAACTTTCGAGAAGATCTTAACCTGTCTTGGCGAGGGCAAGATCGACCACCTCGTCCGACTCGCTGACAAGAAGATTTAAACTTTGGCTTCCGTCTGATTAATTAAAGAGAGGGATTCGAACATCTTATTCTCCGGGAAGTTCGATTTTGAAACGAAAGTAATGATGAAAATTAGAAATAAAAATACTGACGATAATAGTAATAATAATAATAATAATAATAATAATAATAATAATAATAATAATAAAATCAATAATAATAATAATAATAATAATAATAATAATAATAATAATAATAACAATAACAATAATAATAATAATAACAATAACAATAATAAAGATAATGATAACAATAATAATAATGATAATAATAATAATAATAATAATAATAATAATAATAACAATAACAATAATAAAGATAATGATAACAATAATAATAATAATAAAGATAATAATAATAATAATAATAACAACAACAATAACAAAAACGATAATAATTCAATACGTTTCTGGACAAGTTCGTGATCTATAACGAGCATTCGGTTACGCTGACCTTTCAGGCTCTGTAATACTTGCCTCGTTTCATCGGAATCTCTGCGTGATGGAACAAATACCAGCGTTGAATCATTCATGGACAAATATTTTCAACAGATACACATATACTACCCTTTCTCTCTCTCTCTCTGTCTGTGTCTGTGTCTGTGTCTGTGTCTGTGTCTGTGTCTGTGTCTGTGTCTGTGTCTGTGTCTGTATCTGTATCTGTATCTGTATCTGTATCTGTATCTGTATCTGTATCTGTCTCTTTCT
>NC_091559.1:2644962-2654962 GCF_042767895.1 Penaeus vannamei | reverse complement strand
GGGGGAAGGGGGGGGTGGGAGATGGCGAGGGGAGGGGTGGGGCGTGACCTCCATCCTGACGCCAACACGAGAGGGAGGAGGGATTGCGGGCGCCTGTCCCCCAGCACCTGGCGTTGGGGCAACTTCCTCATGGCTCAGGTGGGGGGAGGGGGAGAGGGGGGCAGGAAGAAGGGTGGTAGGGGGGACTAGAGGGGAGGAAGGGGTAGGGGGGTGACAAGAAGGGAAGGGGGGGACTAGAGGGGAGGAAGGGGGAAGGGGGTGGGGACTAAAGGGGAGGATGGGGTAGGGGGTGACTAGAGAGGGAGGGAAGGGGAAGGGGGTGGGGACTAATTGTGAGGGGAGGAAGGGGTAGGGGGGGACTAGAGGAGAGAAAGAAGGAAAGGCAAAAGGGGAGGAAGGAGAAACTAGAACCACGCAGCGAAGAGAGGACAAAGAGAAGAAGCGAAGAGTAAAACAATAAAAAAACAAGTGAAAAAAGACAATATATCACATTTCCCCACGTACAAAAATGAGAAAAAAAGAGGAAGAAAAAGAAAGAGAATAAAAACAAAAAAACAACTCACACAAAGAGATATTGCACTTAACCGAAACGAAAAACACGTCAAAAATAAAAAAAAATAATAATCGAAATAATAATAATAATAATAATAATAATAATAATAATAATAATAATAATAATAATAATAATAATAATAATAATAATAATAATAATAATAATAATAATCCAACCAAAAGATAAACACATAAAACAAAAAAACAATAACGCATATAATAAGTAAAAAAAAAAGAAAAAAAAAAAAAAAGAGAGAAAGATCAAGAAAACGAAAATCCACGAGACAGGAGAAAATGAAGCCAAAGCCAGCGCCGGATGCGAACCAACGGCAGACGCGGCGGTAGATCAAACGGTAGACGAATCGGACGAGGTAGATGATGATGACGATGATGATGAGGATGATGATGATGATGATGATGATGATGATGATGATGATGATGACGATGATGATGATGATGATGATGATGATGATGATGATGATGATGATGATGATGATGATGATGACGCTGGTCGGACAGGACGAAATTGATACACCGAAATAATGGCCCTTCCATGTTTTTTTTTTCTTTCTTTCTTTTTTTCTTCTTTCTATCTTTATTTTTCTTCTTTCGTTATTTGCTTTTTCTTCTTTCTCTTTCTTTTTTTTTCTTCTTCTTTCTATCTTTCTTTTTCTTTTCTTCTTTCTATCTTTCTTTTTCTTCTTTCTTTTTTTCTTCTTTCCTTGTTTTTCTTTCTTTCTTTCTTCTTTCTTATTTCTTCCTTTTCTCTTCTTTCAATTACTCGTGACTACAATATAACACGCCGAGAAGTACCCACGTGACTCATATCACTTTATCGGCTTTTATCAGTCAAAGAATCGTATTTTTTTATCATCGTCTTTTTATATATACATACATGCATACACACACACACACACACACACACACACACACACACACACACACACACACACACACACACACACACACACACACACACACACTCATATCGCTTTATCTGTTTTATCAGTCAAAGAATGGTGTTTTTTTTTTAATCTAATAATTATTGCGGTAGACAAATCAATCGTTTGGGAATGGAAATAAAAAAGATTGATACGGAATAAAGATAGAGATGGAGGGGAAAAAATGAAAAATAGATTGAGATGGAGGGAAAAAAATGAAAAATAGATTGAGATGGAGGGAAAAAATGAAAAATAGATGGAGATGGAGGGGAAAAAATGAAAAATAGATTGAGATGGAGGGAAAAAAATGAAAAATAGATTGAGATGGAGGGGAAAAAATGAAAAATAGATTGAGATGGAGGGAAAAAAATGAAAAATAGATTGGATGGAGGGAAAATGAAAAATAGATTGAGATGGAGGGAAAAAAATGGAAAATAGATTGGAGATGGAGGGAAAAAATGAAAAAAATAGATTACTGAGATGGAGGGAAAATGAAAAATAGATTGAGATGGGAGGGGAAAAAATTGTGAAAAATAGATTGAGATGGAGGGAAAAAAATGAAAAAATAGATTGAGATGGAGGGAAAAATGAAAAATAGATTGAGATGGAGGGAAAAAATGAAAAATAGATTGGAGATGGAGGGAAAAAAATGAAAAATAGATTGAGATGGAGGGGAAAAAATGAAAAATAGATTGAGATGGAGGGAAAAAAATGAAAAATAGATTGAGATGGAGGGAAAAAATGAAAAATAGATTGAGATGGAGGGAAAAAAATGGAAAATAGATTGAGATGGAGGGAAAAAAATGAAAAATAGATTGAGATGGAGGGGAAAAAATGAAAAATAGATTGAGATGGAGTGAAAAAAATGAAAAATAGATTGAGATGGAGGGAAAAAATGAAAAATAGATTGAGATGGAGGGGAAAAATGAAAAATAGATTGAGATGGAGTGAAAAAAATGAAAAATAGATTGAGATGGAGGGAAAAAAATGAAAAATAGATTGAGATGGAGTGAAAAAAATGAAAAATAGATAGAGATGGAGGGAAAAAAATGAAAAATAGATTGAGATGGAGTGAAAAAAATGAAAAATAGATAGAGATGGAGGGAAAAAAATGAAAAATAGATTGAGATGGAGGGAAAAAATGAAAAATAGATAGAGATGGTGGGAAAAAAATGACAAATAGATTGAGATGGAGGAAATAAAATGAAAAATAGATTGAGATGGAGGGAAAAAAATGACAAATAGATTGAGATGGAGGAAATAAAATGAAAAATAGATTGAGATGGAGGGAAAAAAATGAAAAATAGATTGAGATGGAGGGAAAAAAATGAAAAATAGATTGAGATGGAGGGAAAAAAATGAAAAATAGATTGAGATGGAGGGAAAAAATGAAAAATAGATTGAGATGGAGGAAATAAAATGAAAAATAGATTGAGATGGAGGGAAAAAAATGACAAATAGATTGAGATGGAGGAAATAAAATGAAAAATAGATTGAGATGGAGGGAAAAAAATGAAAAATAGATTGAGATGGTGGGAAAAAAATGAAAAATAGATTGAGATGGGAGGGAAAAAAATGAAAAATAGATTGAGATGGAGGGAAAAATGAAAAATAGATTGAGATGGTGGGAAAAAAATGAAAAATAGATTGAGATGGAGGGAAAAAATGAAAAATAGATTGAGATGGAGGGAAAAAAATGAAAAATAGATTGAGATGGAGGGAAAAAAATGAAAAATAGATTGAGATGGAGGGAAAAAATGAAAAATAGATTGAGATGGAGCGAAAAAATGAAAAATAGATTGAGATGGAAGGAAAAAAACGAAGAATAAATTGAGATGGAGGGAAAAAATGAAAAATAGATTGAGATGGAGGGAAAAAAATGAAAAATAGATTGAGATGGAGGGAAAAAAATGAAAAATAGATTGAGATGGAGGGAAAAAATGAAAAATAGATTGAGATGGAGGGAAAAAATGAAAAATAGATTGAGATGGAGGGAAAAAAATGAAAAATAGATTGAGATGGAGGGAAAAAAATGAAAAATAGATGGAGATGGAGGGAAAAAAAACGAAAAATAGATTGAGATGGAGGGAAAAAAATGAAAAATAGATTGAGATGGAGGGAAAAAAATGAAAAATAGATTGAGATGGAGGGGAAAAAATTAAAAATAGATTGAGATGGAGTGAAAAAAATGAAAAATAGATTGAGATGGAGGGGAAAAAATGAAAAATAGATTGAGATGGAGGGGAAAAAAAGAAAAATAGATTGAGATGGAGGGAAAAAAATGAAAAATAGATTGAGATGGAGGGGAAAAAAAGAAAAATAGATTAAGAAGGAGGGGAAAAAATGAAAAATAGATTGAGAGGGAGGGGAAAAAAAGAAAAATAGATTGAGATGGAGGGAAAAAAATGAAAAATAGATTGAGATGGAGGGGAAAAAATGAAAAATAGATTGAGATGGAGGGGAAAAAAAGAAAAATAGATTGAGATGGAGGGAAAAAAATGAAAAATAGATTGAGATGGAGGGGGGAAAAAGAAAAATAGATTGAGATGGAGGGGAAAAAAAGAAAAATAGATTGAGATGGAGGGAAAAAAATGAAAAATAGATTGAGATGGAGGGGAAAAAATGAAAAATAGATTGAGATGGAGGGGAAAAAAATGAAAAATAGATTGAGATGGAGGGGAAAAATGAAAAATAGATTGAGATGGAGGGAAAAAAATGAAAAATAAATTGAGATGGAGGGAAAAAATGAAAAATAGATTGAGATGGAGGGAAAAAAATGAAAAATAGATTGAGATGGTGGGAAAAAAATGAAAAATAGATTGAGATGGAGGGAAAAAAATGAAAAATAGATGGAGATGGAGGGAAAAAAATGAAAAATAGATGGAGATGGAGGGGAAAAAAGGAAAAATAGATTGAGATGGTGGGAAAAAATGAAAAATAGATAGAGATGGAGGGAAAAAATGAAAAATAGATTGAGATGGAGGGAAAAAAACGAAAAATAAGACTCGAGGTCATAGGTGAAGAAACAAAACTAAATCACGGACGCACGGACACGCATAACGCCCCCCCCCACACTCCACACTTTTCACACTTTTCACCCCCCCACCCCCCATCTGTGCCCCCGCCCCACCACCGAAAACTCCATTCTTCAAGATTCCGGCCACACGTCACTCCCCCACACCTACCCTTTACCCCTTCCCCTTGCTCTTCTCTCTTCCCCTTTCCCTTCCTTCCCCCCTCTTCCCCTTTCCCCTTCCCCTCCCCTTTCCCTTCTCCCTCTCCCTCTCCCTCTCTCTCTCCCTCTCCCTCTCCTCTTTCAGCGTGTAATGAGGTCTGTCCTTTGTGGAACCTGACGGTGGGCGTTTCATGTTCAGGTGGATACTATATGTATGTATCTTTGTGTGTGTGTGTGTGTGTGTGTGTGTGTGTGTGTGTGTGTGTGTGTGTGTGTGTGTGTGTGTGTGTGTGTGTGTGTGTGTGTGTGTGTGTGTGTGTGTGTGTGTGTGTGTGTGTGTGTGTGTGTGTGTGTGTGTGTGTGTGTGTGTGTGTGTGTGTGTGTGTGTGTGTGTGTGTGTGTGTGTGTGTGTGTGTGTGTGTGTGTGTGTGTGTGTGTGTGTGTGTGTGTGTGTGTGTGCGTGTGTGTGCGTGCGTCCTTTTACGTGCAAAGAATGACTCTCGCAAATCGTCTCACCGCATCGCTCGCTCGACTGCTAAAATAAAGTATCGGAAAGCCTTTCTTAGCGCACCACACACGCGCCACACCACAACAACCACACCAATCACCCATTATGCATCCACAATCCTTCCCGACACTCCCCGCCCACCCCCACCGCCCACAATAATCACACCAATCCTACAATACGCATCCACAATCCTTCCCCCCATTCCCCGCCCACCGCCCACCCCCACAACCCACCATCCCCACAACCCACCCCCACCGCCCACCCCCATAACACACCGCCCACAACCCACGCCCCACAACCCACCCCCACAACCCACCGCCCACCGCCCCACCGCAGCCGCCGACCCCACAACAAAAGCTCCTCAGACGACGACTTCGACGACTCGCCCGCCCGCCGTCCTTCCAGGGGGAGGCTGACGCTGCGAGAGGCGCCAGGTGGGCGGGATGCAAGACGCACGCCCGTGATCGCTCGCCGACACCGGGGGGACTATTGGGCGCCCACTCAGCATCATTCCCTGCCTCGCCATTGACGCAACTGTCAGCATCGCGTCCTTTACTCGCCTCCATCTTGCTTCCCTCCTTCCTTCCCTCTTCCCTTTCTTCCCTCCCCTCCCTCCTTCCTTCCCTCCTTCCTTCCCTCCAGAGAGAGAGAGAGAGAGAGAGAGAGAGAGAGAGAGAGAGAGAGAGAGAGAGAGAGAGAGAGAGAGAGAGAGAGAGAGAGAGAGAGAGAGAGAAAGGGATAACTGAGATGGACTCGAGGGCGCGGCGAGGGAGAAGAAAAAGAGAGGGGGGGGATGAGGAAAGGGGAGATCGAGGGAACGAAATGAATGAGGAAATGGGAGAAAAAATAAATATACATATAATAAGTACATACATCCGGATGAGTACCACGATGAAAAGGAAGTCCCCCTCCCCCTCCACCTCCCCCCCCAAAAAAAACGCTAAAAAGGAAAAAAATGAAAACCCCAAAATAAAAAGAAACGAAACTAAAAGTCTCCTTGAACTGAATCCCCCCCTCCCCACTCTCTCTTCCCCCCCCCTCCCCACTCTCTCTCGCCTCTCCCCCTCCTCCTTCGCTCAGTTCCTCGCACCGCTACGAAACTGTATTACTCTCTCCACTCGCTGTAGCAGCGCGCGGGCGGGGGGAGAGAGGGAGGGAGGGAGGGAGGGAGGAGGGAGGGAGGGAGGGAGGGAGGGAGGGAGGGAGGGAGGGAGGGAGGGAGGAGGGAGAGAGAGAGAGAGGGGAGGGAGGGAGGGAGGGAAGGAAGGAGGGAGGGAGAGAGAGAGAGAGAGAGAGAGAGAGAGAGAGAGAGAGAGAGAGAGAGAGAGAGAGAGAGAGAGAGAGAGAGAGAGAGAGAGAGAGAGAGAGAGAGAGAGAGGGAAAGAGAGGAGAGAGGGGGAGGAGGGAAGGAGAGAGGAGAGAGGAGAGAGGGGGAGGTGGGAGGTGGGAGGTGGGAGGTGGGAGGTGGGGAGGAGAGAGGAGAGAGAGAGAGAGAGAGAGAGAGAGAGAGAGAGAGAGAGAGAGAGAGAGAGAGAGAGAGAGAGAGAGAGAGAGAGAGAGAGAGAGAGAGAGAGAGAGAAAATGCCATTATGGTGCCGGTTGCCGCGTGCGTGTCGGTCACGTGGTCTTCCTCGCTCTCCCTCCTCCGTGTCATTATTCCTCTCTTTAGCGTAATTTTTCGCGTTCTTGTTCTCTCTTTTCTCACAATTATTTGTTATCATTCGCGATCGCGGGTTATCATGCTTGCTGTTATTGCTCATTATCGTGAGTGTATTTTCTCTCGTTCCTATTCTCATTTCCTCACCATTATCAATTCCTCCTGATTATCATTCTGATTGTATTTTCATTATCTTAATCATCACTATATCAATTCACGCTCAATACTATTACTATCACCGACAATTAAACAAACCACAACCAAAATTAATTTAAAAAAAGACGTTCAACAATAGTACTAGCAATAAAAAATAAATGTTATAACTGTAATTACGATTATCAAGTACGAATCATTAGCACCATCAAAAGTACCTTCAGGAGAACAGTTATAATGGAACGAACGTCACACGGACCACAATAACAATAACAATAACAACGCAATAACAGTATGAATAACATCCACAGAATAGGAATAATTGATTGCAATTAACGCCATTGTGATAAGGATAATCGTGATGGCAATGAACAATGACGTAGAAGACGATAATAAAGATGGTGTTGATGGACAATGATGATTATTTCTTTAATATTGATAAAGGGAGAGGATTTGACATTCATCAACATGATTATATAAAAAAAAAACATAAAAATAATGTCAATAAAAATACAAACATTAAAAAAAAATCACAAATCAACACAAGTGGCAACCGTTCTCCCTTCCCCTCACCCCCTTCCCCTTCCCCTCTCCCCCGCCCCCTTCCCCTCACCCCCGCCCCCTTCACTCTCCCCCACTCCCCATCCCTGTCTCCCATCCCCTCACCCCCACCCCTTCACTCTCCCCCACCCCCTTCCCCTCACCCGTGCCCCTTCACTCTCCCCTCCTTCCCCTCACCCCTACCCCCTTCACTCTCCCCCACTCCCCATCCCCTCACCCCCTTCCCCTTCCCCATCCCCTCAATCCCATCCCCTCACCCCCCCCCCCCCCCCCTCTCGAGCTGTGTATGGAAATGAGAAACAAAGACACAAAGACACAGCCAAGGACACGTTGCTAAATGAGTAAGTACACGACAAGGGAGAGAGGGAAAGGAGGGGGAGAGGGAAGGGAGGGCGAAGGAGAGGAAGCAAGGAGATAATGAATGGTAATCAAAGAGAAGGGCGAAGGGGGGAGGGGGGAGGGGGGAGGGGAGATGAATAGATAAATAGATAGACAAAGGGGGAGGAGGGGAGGGAGAGAGGGAGGGGGGAAGGAAATGAGAGAGAGAAAGAGAGAGAGAGAGAGAGAGAGGGAGGGAGAGAGAGAGAGAGAGAGAGAGAGAGAGAGAGAGAGAGAGAGAGAGAGAGAGAGAGAGAGAGATAAAACACGAAAAAGACCAGGTAAGCTAAACAACAACAACAACACCAGGTCAAGAAACAAACAAACGACAACAAAAAAACGAGACAGGTGGGCGCACTGCGAACGAACCAACCCAGAAGTCAGCGCGCCCCCACCACCACCCCACCCCACCCCACCTCACCCCCACCCCATACGACAAGGAAACACCTGCGCCGTCGCCACGCAAAGTGCAGGAAACACGTGCCGCCCAAAATAACGGAAGGAAACGAGAAATAAAAACACGGCGGCGATGTCAAGCCTGCCCGCCCGCCCGCCTGCCTGTCTGCACGCGGGCGGGCGGGCGGGCGAGGGCGGGCGTCGGAGGGGTGGGGGGGGGAGGGGGTGGGGGAGAGAGTTCACGCGCAGGAGCAGGCGGTAATGGACTGCAGGATATTATGAATAAATGCATATATTCATGGCCATGCACATGTCGGGGCGCCCACGCATTCCTGTGTGTTTGGGAGAGTGTGGGTGAGAGAGGGAGGGAGGGAGGGGGAGAGGGAGGGAGGGGAGGGAGGGGGGAAAGGGGGAGGGAGGAGAGGGAGGAGAGGGAGGAGCGAGAGAAGTGAGAAAAAGAGAGAGGAGAGAGAGTGAAAAAGAAACGAAAGAGAGCGAGAGAAGTGAGTGAGAGAGAGAAGTGAGGAGAGAGAGAGAGAGAGAGAGAGAGAGAGAGCGAGAGAGAGCGAGAGAGAGAGAGAGAGAGAGAGAGAGAGAGAGAGAGAGAAAGAGAGATAGAGTGAGAGTGAGAGAGAGAGTGAGTGAGTGAGTGAGTGAGTGAGTGAGAGAGTGAGTGAGAGAGAGAGAGAGAGACAGAGAGAGAAAAAGAGAAAGAGAGAGAGACAGAGAGAGACAGAGACAGAGACAGAGACAGAGAAAAAGAAAGAGAAAGAGAAAGAGAGAAAGAGAAAAAGAAAGAGAGAGAGAAAAAGAGAGAAAGATAAAGAGAAAGAGAAAAAGAAAGAAAGAGAAATAGAAAGAGAAAGAGAAAGAGAAAGAGAGAATGAAAGAGAAAGAAAGAGAAAGGAAGAGAGACAGAGAATACACACATGATCGTATACGTGGGGGCGTGCAGGCGCGTTTGGCCCAATATATGGCAAAGGGGAATACCCAATCGGACAGATCGAATGCCCGATAAGAAAAGGGAGATGGAAAGAGAGAGGCCCGGACACCACCAACCCCATTGCCAACACTGCCAACCCCATTGCCAACACCGCCAACCCCATTGCCAACACCGCCAACCCACCCCATTGCCAACACCGCCAACCCCATTGCCAACACCGCCAACCCCATTGCCAACACCGCCAACCCCATTGCCAACACCGCCAACCCCATTGCCAACACCGCCAACCGCCACCTTTTCCAACACCACTTTGAACAACACCATCGCCAAACGGGCACCACACTCAGCGCCTTCTGTGGCCAACCAACACCCTTTCCAGCACCTCTTCCAACAACGCCAGCCACAACACCCTTTCCAACACCGCTTCCAACCCGACGCGCAAAGTCCACCTGCCACAACAACCTTTCTAAAACCATTCCCAAAACCACCATCCAACACCTCTTCGAACACCGCCAACCAAAACACCCCTTTCAATACCGCCACCCAACACCCTTTCCAACACCACCAGCCATAACAACCTTTCCAAAACCATTTCCAACACCTCTTTCAACACCACCAACCACAACACCACCACCCAACACCCTGTCCAACACCCTTCCAAAACCATTCCCAAAACCACCACCCAACACCTCTTCCAACACCACCACCGTACACCGCCAACCAACACCCATTTCTA
>NC_091559.1:2627462-2639962 GCF_042767895.1 Penaeus vannamei | reverse complement strand
CCTCTCTCCCTCTCCCTCTCTCCCTATCCCTCTCCATCACTTTCACTTTCTCCCATTTGCACTCCTTCTCTTCTTCCCTTCCCTTCCTTCCCCCTTCCCCCCCTTCCCCCTTTCCCCTTCCCCTCCCCTCCCCTCTCCCTCCCCCGCCCTTTAACAGCCGGCAATATTCCTTCGTGTCAACCGCGTCCCCGCCCTCACCCACCACTTCAGCGGCCGCGTCGCTAAAATATTGCAGAAACAACATTCCCGCTGGCCACTTTTACGCTTTCATGCCTTGACCTTGACATTCAGAAATCTGCTGGCGTCACCGTGACCTTTGCTGAGTGGAGAGCGCCGCTGGAGGGGCCGGAGTCGCTCCCCGGGCTGAGTCAGGCGCCCACAATGGCCCCGCGCTCGCCTAATCGCCCGCCCATCAGCCAGTTCAGATTTCCTTCGGCAGATCTGCATTCGGCAAGAACAATAACAAGTTCATAAATAAGCCAGGGAACAAATCGCTCTCGCTGCCAAAAAAGAAAAAGAAAAAAAAGAGAGAGAAATATCGAATAATACTTCACTCACATAAACCCGCTCCGAGCCCAAAGATAGAGCTGCTTGATAAAACACTTGCAACAATGCAATACACGAACCGGTCAAACAATGGCCGCCCGACGCGAACACAGTCGATGTCAAAGCCCATTACATGTCAAGACCCTCCCCCCCCCCCTCCCCTCCCCTTCCCCTATCCCTCAGCGACGTCCGTGACCTCCCACTGCCCCCATCACCACCACCCCCCTTGCCACCAAGCTTTCGTCCTCCCCCCCAAACATCACAACAACAAAACACAACCAAACAGCCCGCCCATCCTCGCCCCAAAATTGACCACCCAATCGACCACCGGACCAGCCGCTTGCTACCACAGCCGCCCCAGCCTGCGGGACCGACGTCGCTACCACAGCCTGCGGGACCGACGTCGCAGACCACAGCCGCCATGCATCGGCTGTCTCGGCTCTCGCGATTTGGCACCCAAGGGACGTCCGCCTCGAATTGCTTCTTTTTTCTTTTTTTTTTTACGGCGTGTGCAGTTGAGCGGAGGTGGGGGGGCGGAGGGGGAGGAGGGAGGAGGAGGAGGAGGAGGAGGGAGGAAGAGGAGGAGGAGGAGGAGGTGAGGAGGGAGGAGGAGGAGGAGGAGGAGGAGGAGGAGGGGGAGGAGGAGGAGGGGAGGGAGGAGGGAGGGGGAGGAGGAGGAGGGGGAGGAGGAGGAGGAGGAGGAGGAGGAGGGGGAGGAGGAGGAGGAGGAGGAGGAGGGGGAGGAGGAGGGGGAGGAGGAGGAGGAGGAGGAGGAGGGGGAGGGGGAGGAACATTAAACCAGTGGTAATCAGAAAACAGGACCTGTTTGACTAAGTGCATTCGCATTCTTTGCCCAGTTAACCTTGAATCTCCCGGGGTACCCAGCGCCGCTGGCCCATGCTTGCACTAACACCTTTGCTCGCCCAATCGGTCCCTCTCTCTCTCTCTCTCTCTCTCTCTCTCTCTCTCTCTCTCTCTCTCTCTCTCTCTCTCTCTCTCTCTCTCTCTCGCTCTCTCTCGCTCTCTCTCGCTCTCTCTCGCTCTCTCTCGCTCTCTCTCGCTCTCTCGCTCTCTCGTTCTCTCGTTCTCTCGTTCTCTCGTTCTCTCGTTCTCTCGTTCTCTCGTTCTCTCGTTCTCTCGTTCTCTCGTTCTCTCGTTCTCTCGTTCTCTCGTTCTCTCGCTCTCTCTCTCCCTCAATAACTTTTCCTGAGATGATATCACTGCTTTTTCCTAAACCAGATCACTCTAGGAAAACAAGTGCTGTCTTGTAACGTGCTCACTATTTTAATTTTCCTTCTTGCTTCCAAAAAGTAATAAGTTTCTGGCATTTCCGTTCTTGTGCGTTCGTGTGTGTGTCATCTCCCTCCCTCCCTCTCTCTCTCTCTCTCTCTCTCTCTCTCTCTCTCTCTCTCTCTCTCTGTCTCTCTCTCTCTCTCTCTCTCTCTCTCGCAATTCTCATTCTTTCTCATGTCTCTCGCTCTTCTCTTTCCCCTCATCCTTCCCTCTTACTCACTATCACATGTCTTCACCCCATTCATATCCTCGCTCTCCTACCCCCCTCCCCTCTTCCCTCTCTTATCCTACAACATCACCCACACCTACTCCCCCTCCCACACACCCTCTTTCTCCACACAGCACAAACATAGCCCCCCCCAACTTCCTCACACACCCACCCCCTTCTCCCCCATAACACACCAGCACACCTGCCGCCTCCCTGCCTATTTTACCCTCACCCAACACAACACCCACATATCTCATATCCCACCCATAGCCCACATAGCCTTCCTCCCCTCCTCCTCCAAATCATCTTCCCCGCTCCCCACCCTCTCCCCTCCTCCCTCCCTACCCCCCTCTCCTTCCCCCTTCTTCCCTCCCCCTACCCCTCCTCCCTCCCCTCCCCTCTTTACCCCCCCTTTCTCCCCACCCTCTCTCCCTCTTCCCTCCCCTTCCCCCACTCTCTCCCTCCTCCCCTCTCCTTCCTCCTCCTCCTCCCTCCCACCCCCTCCCTCCCTCCCTTACCCCCTCCTCCTCCCCTTCCCTCCCCTCCCTCCCTCCTTACCCCCTCTCCTTCTCCCCTCCCCCCCTTACTCCCCTCTTTCCCCCACCCTCTCTCTCCCTCTCCTCCTTCCCCTCTCCTTCCCCTCCTCCTCCCCATTCCCTCCCCCCACCCCCCTCTCCCCCTCTTCCCCACCCTCTCCCCCACAGGCTCAGCGATCACGTGGGCAAGAACACAATCTCCTTCCCCCGTTCTCTTGACAGGTCAATAATTGGAAACAAAATTAATTCTTATCGTCGCTCCCTTGTGTTGCTTGTTCCTCCTGGCCTCAGTTTATGTATATATATATATATATATATATATATATATATATATATATATATATATATATATATATATATGTGTGTGTGTGTGTGTGTGTGTGTGTGTGTGTGTGTGTGTGTGTGTGTGTGTGTGTATGTATGGGTGTGTATGTGTGTGTGTGTGTGTGTGTGTGTGTGTGTGTGTGTGTGTGTGTGTGTGTGTGTGTGTGTGTGTGTGTGTGTGTGTGTGTGTGTGGGGTGTGTGTGTGTGTGTGTGTGTGTGTGTGTGTGTGTGAGAGAGAGAGAGAGAGAGAGAGAGAGAGAGAGAGAGAGAGAGAGAGAGAGAGAGAGAGAGAGAGAGAGAGAGAGAGAGAGAGAGAGAGAGGGAGAGAGTAAAAAATTAGCAGGTAAATAAGTAAACAAATAAGTCAATAAATAAATAAATAAGTGAACGTGTATTTGTTTGTGCGCGCGTCTGTGTATACGTGTGTTTGTACGCGTGTGCTGTGTTCGGTGTTGTGTTTGAGAGAGGAAGGGAAGGAGAGAGGGAGAGGGAGAGGGAGAGGGAGAGGGAGAGAGAGAGGGATGGAGGGGGGGAGAGAGGGAGAGGGAAAAAGAGAGAGAGAGAGGGATGAGAGGGAGGGAGGGAGAGAGATGAGAGAGAGAGAGACAGAGACAGAGAGACAGATAGATAGAGGAAGGGGAAAGGAAGAGAGAGGGAGAGAGGAGAAGAGAGGAGAGGAAATAGGAGAGTTGACAGGAGAGGGTAGCCCAGAGTAAAGCAATACACAAGAGAGGAGAATAAAGAATGACACAGAATGGGAGGCATGGAGTATGTAAAGTTGATGGAAAATGTTATATAAGTAACAAGAGAGAGAGAGAGAGAGAGAGAGAGAGAGAGAGAGAGAGAGAGACAGAAACAGAGACAGCCAGACAGACAGAAACAGAGACAGCCAGACAGACAGAAACAGAGACAGAGACAGAGACAGAAACAGAGACAGCCAGAAACAGAGACAGCCAGACAGACAGAAACAGAGACAGCCAGACAGACAGAAACAGAGCCAAACACAGACAGAGCCAGAGCCAGAGCCAGACAGAGAGCAACACCTCTCCCCCAAACCACCAAACCACCAAACAACCCAACAAGCAAACAACCACACAACCAAACAAGCCATCCCAGCAGCGCGCGCCAACCGCCACGCGAGCCTCCGCATGAATGTGCATGAGAGAGACCCCCGAGTCCGAGTGTGCCAAAGGGAGCATTACGTATGTAGCGCGAGTCCAGTCTACACGCTGTCAGGCACCTGCTGGGTTCTGCGGAGGTGAAGTGTCGCCTACGCACCGTACGTGTTGCATGACCCGTGCATGATCTGCATGAGCAACGGGCGCTTCGCATGACGGGGCGACGGTGCTACATGAGGAAGGAGCCGCCGCGGTGCATGGCGACGGGGTAATGGCGCGAAAAGTGTATTTCATGCATAAAAACACCCGCGTCTTTTGGGGCGACGCCGGATCATCCGAAGCCGAAGCCGAAGCCACGGGGATCGGGTGTTTAGTCATTGCGGAGGAGATGGAGGAGAGGGGGAGGGTGTGGATGATGTGGATGTGGATATGGATGATAATGTTGATGTGGTTGATGATGATGTGGATGTGGATGTGATGATTATGATGTGGATATGGATGATGATGTTCATGTGGATGTGGATGATGGTGATGTGGATGATAATGTTGATGTGGATGATAATGATGATGTGGATGATGATTATGATGTGGATATGGATGATAATGTTGATGTAGGTGATGATGATGATGATGTGGGTGATGATGATGATGTGGATGTGGATGTGGATGATAACGATGATGATAATGTGGATGATGATGATGATGTGGAAGATAACGATAATGATGATGTGGATGGTGATATGAATGATATTGATGGTGATGGTGATAATGATGCGGATGATAATGATGACGACGATGATATGGATAATGATTATGATGATGTGGATGTGGATGATGATGTTGATGTTGATATAGATGGTGATGATGTTGTGGATGATGATGACGACGATGATGTGGTTGTGGAGGAGGAGGATGGTGATGATGATGATGGTGATGATGATGTGGATGTGGATGTGGATTAAGATATTGATGATGATGATGACCCATACCCTCCCCCTCCCCTCCCCTCTCCCCCTCACCCCAAATACCCCCCCACCCCCCACCCCAAATAACCCCCAGGGTCCGGAACCACAAAGGCACACACACGCGTTTCGCTAATTCATTTATCCGGCCTCTTCAGACGGAGATCAAACCCAGTCACTTGTACAAAGAGACCGAGGCAGTGCAATGCCGTTCCTCCCTCACCCCCGCCCCTTACCCCTACCCTTCCCCATACCCTCCTTAACCTCCCTTCCCTCCTCTCGCCTCCTCAACCTCCTTCTCTTCTCTTCTCTTCATACCTCTTACCCATACCTCTTCTCTTCCCCTCTCTTCTCTTCTTCTCTTCTCTTCCCTTCCCTTCCCTTCTCCCTCCTCAACCTTCTCTTCTCTTCTCTTCTCTTCTCTTCTCTTCTCTTCTCTTCTCTTCTCTTCTCTTCTCTTCCCTCTTCCCTTCCTCTTCCCTTCTCTTCTCTTCCCCTACCCTTCTCTTCCCTTCCCTTCCCTTTCCCTCCTCCCTCCCCTCCAACCTCCCTATTCTCCTCCTCCTCCCTCCCTCCTCCTCCTCTCTCCTCTCCTCCCCTCCCTCCCCCTCCTCTCTCCTCCTCCTCCTCCTCCTCCTCCTCCTTCCTCTCCCCTTTCCTTTCCCCCTCCTTCCCTTCCCTTACCCTTCCTCCTTTCCCTTTCCTCCTCCCTCCCTTCCCTTCCCCCTCTCTCCCTCCCCTCCCTTCCCCTCCTCCAACCTCCTTCTCCTCCCTTCCCTTACCCATACCCTCCCCTACCCTTCCCCTCCCCTCCCCTCCTCAACCTCCTCCTCCCTTCCCTTCCCTTCCCTCCCCTCCCCTCCTTAACCTCCCCTCCTTCTCCCTTCCCTTCCCCTCCTCAACCTCCTCCTCCCTTCCCTTACCCATTCCCTCCCCCCTGCCCCTTCCCTCGCTGATGCATTGTTACCAACTCGGTGACGCATGTTTAACGAGAGGGTCATCTTGCTGGGTTGGCAGCGCTGGAAGGGGGGAGAGGAGGGGTGGGATGGGGGAGGAGGAGGAGTGGGGGGAGATGGAGTGGTGGGAGGAGGAGGAATAGGAGTTGGAGGAAGAGGAGGAGGAGGAGAAAAAGAAGGAGACGATGAAGAAGGAAAAGGAGGAGGAGCAAGAAGAGACGAAAAAGCGGAGCAAACAGTTAAGGAACGAGAAAGCGAAGGGGATGGAATGGAAGGACGGGAAAGAAAGGGGAAACGAAGAGGGGATGCGCCGGAAGAGGAAGGCCCAAAAAGGAGAGAAAAGGAGAGACGAGAAGAGAGGAGGTAGAAGGCAGAGATAACGACGATGAACGAACGAACAAAATAAAATCCTATCTTGGCAAAAAATGAAAAAAAAAAAAAAATCAAGTAAAAGAACAGCAAAGAACGTAACTTCCCTCGCTAACAATCTAAAAAAACGTAAATAAAAAAACGAGGTAAATAAATAAATGATAATACAAAATAAAATAAAAAAATCCTTCCTCGTCTTCGAATCCGACTACACGAAACCCGACCGGCTCCGAAGGACATAAAAACCTCGCATCGGACGAAGTTAAAAACGAATAAGAGACAAACGCCGAAGCGAGAGATAATGTATGCCGACACTACCTGTGTTACTAAAAATAGAAACCATTATTATCCCTCGCCAGCGCGACACGAACTCTCGCGCAATCTCAGAAAAAAAGGCAAGAAAAGCATAAAAGAGATGAGAGAACGAGAGAATAAAACAGACAAAAAAGACAAGAAAAGCATAAAAAAGGAGAGAGAAAAAAAAGACAAGAAATGCATTTAAAAAAAAGGAGAGAGAACGAGAGAATAAAACAGACAAAAAAAGAGAAAAAAGACCAGAAAAGCATAAAAGAGATGAAAGAACGAGAGAATAAAACAGACAAAAAAAAGACAAGAAAAGCATAAAAGAGATGAAAGAACGAGAGAATAAAACAGAAAAAAAGAAGACAAGAAATGCATAAAAGAGATGAAAGAACGAGAGAATAAAACAGAAAAATAGACAAGAAATGCATAAAAAAAAGGAGAGAGAACGAGAGAATAAAACAGACAAAAAAGAGAAAAAAGACCAGAAAAGCATAAAAGAGATGAAAGAACGAGAATAAAACAAAAAAAAGACAAGAAATGCATAAGAAAGAGATGAAAGAACGAAAGAGAATGACAAACATTAAAAAACAAAAAAGACAAGAAATGCATAAAAAAGGAGAGAACGAGAAGACAATAAAAACAGACAAAAAAAAAGAGAAAAAAGACCAGAAAAGCATAAAAAGAAGATGAAAGAACGAGAGAATAAAAACAGACAAAAAAAGACCAGAAAAGAAAAGAGATGAAAGAACGAGAGAATAAAACAGAAAAAAGAGAAAGACCAGAAAAGCATAAAAGAGATGAAAGAACGAGAGAATAAAACAGAAAAATAGACAAGAAATGCATAAATAAAAGGAGAGAGAACGAGAGAATAAAACAGACAAAAAAGCAGAAAAGCATAAAAGAGATGAAAGAACGAGAGAATAAAACAACCATAAAAAAGACCAGAAAAGCATAAAAGAGATGAAAGAACGAGAGAATAAAACAGACAAAAAAGACAAGAAATGCATAAAAAAAGGATAGAGAACGAGAGAATAGAACAGACAAAAAAAAGAGAAAAAAGACCAGAAAACCATAAAAGAGATGAAAGAACGAGAGAACAAGACAAAAAAGGGGGGAAAAAAGGCAAGAAAAGCATAAAAGAGATGAAAGAACGAGAGAATAAAACAGAAAAAAAGACAAGAAATGCATAAAAAAGAGAGAGAACGAGAGAATAAAACAGACAAAAAAAGAAAAAAGACCAGAAAAGCATAAAAGAGATGAAAGAACGAGAGAATAAAACAACCATAAAAAAGACCAGAAAAGCATGAAAGAGATGAAAGAACGAAAATAAAACAAAAAAAAGACAAGAAATGCATAAAAAATGAGAGAGAACGAGAGAATAAAACAGACAAAAAGGAGGGAAAAAAGACAAGAAAAGCATAAAAGAGATGAAAGAACGAGAGAATAAAACAGAAAAAAGAAAGACCACAGAAAGCATAAAAGAAGGATGAAGAGAACAAGAGAATAAAACAAAAAAAAGAAAAAGACAAGAAATGCATAAAAAGAGATGAGAGAGAACGAGAGAGTATCAAAAACAGACAATAAAAAGGGAGGAAATGCATAAAAGACTGAAACACTTACAACGAGACTTATAGGATAAATAGACAAGAAAAGCATAAAAGAGATGAAAGAACGAGAGAATAAAACAGACAAAAAAAGAGGGAGAAAATAACACGACACGAACATACAACGCGAGCTTATAATAAATACCTCAAAATCGCACAGCTTCGCTTACAAGGACACTCGGAGGCGGCGTCGTGTCCTTCCAGTTTCCTTCTGCTCGCCCTCTTCTCGCTCCTCCTTTCGCCTTCTTCCCTCCCTCTCCTCCTCCTTCTCCTCCTCCTCCTCCTTCTCCTTCTCTCATCCCCGTCCATTCGTCGCCCGTCCTTCTTCGTTCAAGTGTTTTCTCCCTTTCGTTATCACCTTGTTCTCCGTCTCTACTTTCTATAGTCTCATCACCCTTCCTTCCTTTCTATCCTCCCTCTTCATCGATGTCTTCTTCTTCTCCTCCTCTTCCTTCATTCCTCCTTCCCTTCCTTCCTTCCTTCTTTCCTCCTTCCCTTCCTTCCTTCCTTCCTTCTTTCCTCCTTCCCTTCCCTTCCTTCCTTCCTCCTTCCCATCGTCATCTTCGTTTACCTCCCCCACCCTTTCCCTCCTTCCATCCCACCCTACCCCTCCCAACACCTCTCCCCCTTCCCTCCCTCCCCCTCCACCATCTGGCATCATCTCCCCCTTCCTTTCTCCTCCCCCTCCCCCTCCCCCTTTCCCCATCTGCTCCTCCCCCCTTCCCTCCTCCTCCCTCCACCATCTGGCATCATCTCCCCCTTCCTTTCTCCTCCCCCTCCCCCTCCCCTTTCCCCATCTGGCACTACCCTCCCCCCTTCCCTCCCCCTCCCCCTCCACCACCTGGGCACTACCTCCCCTTCCCCTTCCCTTCCCTCCTCCCCCACCTGACACTACCTCCCCCTTCCCTTCCCTTCCCTCCTCCACACCTGGCATTACCTCCACCCTCCCTCCTCCCCTCCTGCCCTCTACCACCTGGCATTACCTCCCCCTTCCCTCCTCCTCCCTCCCCTCTCTCCTCCTCCCTCCCCTCCTCCTCCTACCTCCCCTCTCCCTCCCCCTCTCCCCACCAGGCATTATCCCCCCCCTCCCTTAGCATTAAGGCAAGGCCACCCGTCATGCTGTCTCCCCGATGCTGCAGGGACGGCGACGAAGCCCGTGGTGACAGATGACCCGCCCATTATCACCTCTTTTGGCCTTTATCCTTTCCCCTCTTTTCTTCCCCCTTTTTTCGCTTCCTCCGTCCTCCGATATCAAGGAAATTTCAATATCAAGAAAATTTCTTTATCAAGAACATTTCAATATCAAGAAAATTTCTTTATCAAGAACATTTCAATATCAAGAAAATTTCAATATAAAAACAAAATTCAATATCAAGACAATTTCAATATCAAGAAAATTTCAATATCCGAAAAAAAAATCCATATTCTTGTTTTATTATTTGCTTTTCCGTTCCTTCCATATTCTTGTTTTTTTATTTGCTTTTCCGTTCCTTCGTCCCTCAATTATCGGCCATTTTTTTAAATCTCGCTTTTCCCCCCCGAAATCAGCGTCTCTTGGAAAAAGTTCTCGTCTTTCTTGCTCTTCCTTTCCTTTATTTTTTTTCTCTCTCTGGTATTGTTTGTCGTTCTCATTTCAACTTTTCCCGTCTTCTCTTCAATTCTTTTTTTATCTCGTATTATTCTTCGGTTTTCATATTGTATTCCTAGTAATCCTTTTCCTTCCAGTAATTATCCATACATATATCCATAAATACTTACATACATACATACACACAGACACACACACACACAAACAAATACACACACACACACACACACACACACACACACACACACACAGACACACACACACACACACACACACCCACACACACATAATCGAACCCCAGCCTCCCCCCCTCTCTTCCTCCCAACCACACGACCCCCTACCCCCCCACCACACTCCTCTTCCACTCCTCGCACTTCCATCCCCTCTCCCTCATCCCTACTCCTCCCCTCACTCTTCTCCCCACTCCTTCTCCCTCACCCCTCCCCTCCCTCCCCACCCCAACCCCTCTCCCTCTTCCTGATCCCCACTCTCTCCCCAACCCTTCTCTCTTTCTCCCTCACCCCTCACCCACTCCTTCCCCAACCGCTCTCCCTCGCCCCCTCCCAACTTCTCCATCTCCCTCATCACTTCTCCCCAACCCTTCTCCCTCACCCCTTCCTCCCCCAACCCCTTCTTCCCTCCCAACCCTTTCCCTTTTCAACCCCCTCTCCTCTCCCTCACTCCCTTCCCACCCCTCCCTCAACCCTTCTCCTTCTCCCTCCCCGCCCCTCCCCAACCCCTCTCACTCACCCCTCTCTCTCACCCCTTGCAATCTCCCCTCACCCTCCCTCTCCCTCAACCCCCTCCCACCCTCCCCAACCCTTCTCCCCTCAACCTCTCTCCTCTTACCCCTTCCCCTCCCCAACCCCTCTCCACAACTTCCAACCCTCTCCCTCACTCCTCCCCACTCCTCCCCAACCCTCTCCCTCACCCCCTTCCCCTCTCACCCCAGCCCTTTCCTTCCCCTTCCCCTCCCCAACCCTTTCCACCCCTCTCCCTCAACCCCCACTCCTCCCTAACCCCTCTCCTTCCCCCTTTCCTCTCCCTCAACCCCCAACCCCCTCCCCTCCCTCCTCCCCCTCCCCTCTCCCCCCACCCCTCATCCCTCCCCCCTCCTCCCTCACCCTCACACCCCTCTCCCTCACCCCACTGCACACACCTCCACAAGACTGCTGAAGGAATGCGGACTCGCCCCAACCTGTTTAATATATCATTCCAGCAGACACCAAGACGCGTTGGGGGTTGGGGGGGGGGTTAGAAGGAGGGGGTGGGGGGTTAGAAGGAGGGGGAGGGAGAAGGGGAGAGGAGGAGAGGGGGTAGGAGGGGGAGGGAGAGGAGGAGGAAGGGAGAGTAGGAGGAGAGAGGAGGGGAGGAGGGTAGGGAGGAAGGGGGAGGGGGTAGGGAGAGGGGGTTGGCGGGGCAGGAAAAGGGGTTAGGTGAGGTGGAGGTGTTGGTGGTGGGGGGGGGACAAAAGAGGGGGGAGGATTTGGAGGTATAAGGCGGGGGAGGGTGGGGGAAGGGTTCGTGGTGGGGAAGGGGGAGTGAGGAGATCTCAACTTCTCGGGAGCGATGCTACTGGTGGTGGTGACGTGAGGGGGGAAGAGAGAGTGGAGAGAGAGGAGAGAGGGAGAGAGGGAGAGGAGAGGGAGAGGAGAGGGAGAGGGAGAGGGTGGAGAGGGAGAGGGAGAGGGAGAAGAAGGAGAGAGAGAGAGAGAGAGAGAGAGAGAGAGAGAGAGAGAGAGAGAGAGAGAGAGAGAGAGAGAGAGAGAGAGAGAGAAAGAGAGAAAGAGAGAAAGAGAGATCGAGAGGGGGGGAGAGGGAGGGGGAAGGAAGGAAGGGAGGAGGAATTGAAGAGAGCGATAAAGACGGTGGGAGATGGGAGATCGAGAGATGAGCGTGGAGATCGTGAGGCTGTGAGGAGGAGGGGGCAGGAGGGCGACACAATGAGGCGATGATGATGAGACGAAAAGAGATAGTGACAAAGTGAAGAGGGAATTGGCGGTGTCACTGGCGGAGAGAAACAAGCAAAAATCGATGATGATGATGATGACGAAAATGATGATGATTGATGATGACGAAAATGATGATGATTGATGATGACGAAAATGATGATGATTGATGATGACGAAAATGATGATGATTGATGATGACGATGATAATAATGATGATGATGATGATGACTGATAACTGATGATGATGATGACGAAAATGATGATGATTGATGATGACGATGATGATAATGATTATGATGATTGATGATGATGACGAAGATGATGATGATGATGACGAAAATGATGATGATTGATGATGACGAAAATGACGATGATGATAATGACGATGATGATGATGATGATGATGATGATGATGATGATGATGATGATGGTGACGATGATGATGATGAAGATGATAATGATTATAATAATGATATTGATGATGATGATGATGACTGATAATTGATGATGATGATGACGAATATGATGATGATGATGATGATGATGATGATGATGATAATGATGATGATATTGATTATTATGATGATAATGATGATATTGATGATTATGATAATGATATTAATATTGACGATGATGATGATGAAGACGACGACGAATAAGAAAAAACAACATCGTGCGAGGTGAGAAAGAGAAGAAAGAGAGAAGAAGAAGAATAACATGAAACGAGATGGACGATGCTG
>NC_091559.1:2618369-2621962 GCF_042767895.1 Penaeus vannamei | reverse complement strand
CATCACCCTCGGGCCGCCGCCGTTACACCTACAGAACCGATACCTTGTTAGCGATCCCGTCACGCCCGTCGGTTTGGGATCTGTCTGCCGGGAGGGATGGGCATTTGGGTGGGGGAGAGGAGAGGGGAGGGAGGGAGGGAGGGAGGGAGGGAGGGGTAGAGGGGGAAGGGAGGGGTAGAGGGAGGGAGGGGGAGGGGGAAGGGAGGGAGGAAGGAAGGAAGGAAGGAAGGAAGGAAGGAAGGAAGGAAGGAAGGAAGGAAGGAAGGAAGGAAGGAAGGAAGAGAGGGATGTAGGGAAGGAGGAGAGATGGAGATAGGGAGAGGGACATGGACAGGTAGAGAGAGTAAGGGTGTGTGTGTGTGTGAGAGAGAGAGAGAGAGAGAGAGAGAGAGAGAGAGAGAGAGAGAGAGAGAGAGAGAGAGAGAGAGAGAGAGAGAGAGAGAGAGAGAGAGAGAGAGAGAGAGAGAGAGGCGAGCGAGCGAGCGAGCGGAGAGAGAGAGAGGCGAGCGAGCGAGCGAGCGAGAGAGAGAGAGAGAGAGAGAGAGAGAGAGAGAGAGAGAGAGAGAGAGAGAGAGAGAGAGAGAGAGAGAGAGAGAGAGAGAGAGAGAGAGAGAGAGAGAATGAGACAAGCGAGAGAGAGAGAATGAGACAAGCGAGAGAGAGAGAATGAGACAAGCGAGAGAGAGAGAATGAGAGAAGCGAAGTGAGAGAGAATGAGACAAGCGAGAGAGAGAGAATGAGACAAGCGAGAGAGAGAGAATGAGAGAAGCGAAGTGAGAGAGAATGAGACAAGCGAGAGAGAGAGAATGAGACAAGCGAGAGAGAGAAAGAATGAGAGAAGCGAGAGAGAGAGAATGAGAAAAGCGAGAGAGAGAGAATGAGAGAATGAGAGAAGAGAGAGAGAGAGAGAGAATGAGAGAAGCGAGAATGAGAGAAGCGAGAGAGAGAGAATGAGAGAAGCGAGAATGAGAGAAGCGAGAGAGAGAGAGAATGAGAGAAGCGAGAGAGAGAGAGACGAACCGAGGCGCGCACCGCACAGTCCCACACTCATAAACCCCAGCAAGTGACGAGCAGCGAGCGAGGCAAAGCGAAAGGTAACTAAGGGGTTGGGGGGAGAGGGCAAGGGGATGCCGGAGCGGGGGGGAGGAGGGAGGGCAAGGGGATGACGGGAGCGGAGTGGGGAAGGGGGGGGGAAGGGGGGAGCCTCAGGGACTCAGGTGCAGGCAGGTGGCGTTGCGTCCCAAAGGCGTGCCATCATTTAGGTCGAAGAGCCTCCGCCCCACGCACCTGCTTCGCCCTTTTTCCTCCCTGTACTACAAATACCTTTCGCCCTTTTTCCTCCCTGTACTACAAATACCTTTCGCCCTTTTTCCTCCCTGTACTACAAATACCTTTCGCCCTTTTTCCTCCCTTGCACTACAAATACCTTTCGCCCTTTTTCCTCCCTTGCACTACAAATACCTTTCGCCCTTTTTCCTCCCTGTACTCCCTGTGCTACAAATACCTTTCGCCCTTTTTCCTCCCAGTCTATTTGCAGCCCAATCAACCTGTTCTTAGTCTCCATAAACCTAGTCTATTTGCAGCTCAATCAACCTATTCTTGGTCTGCCTACGCCCAGTCTATTTCTAGCCCAACCAACCTATTCTCGCTCTACATAAACCTAGTCTATTCGCAGCCCAATTACACCCCCATCAACCTATTCTCGGTCTATCCTCGACCCCATCACAACGCTCCGAGTCGACGGACTAGGCGAGAGGGATGCACCAGCTCCGTCAACCAGCTGTTCGGTCAAGCTTGCCGGGGTGAATCTGACGCACACACCATCAAAATAATAAATAAATAAATAAATAAATAAAATAAAATAAAAATAAAACATTAACTTGAGTGTGCTTACGATGCATTCTTTCAGAGTTGTCTTGTTCTCCTTTCACTCCCTCTTCTCTCTCTCTCCTCTTTCTATATATCTCCCCCGTTCTCCCTCCTCCTATCCCCCGCCCTAATGAAACGACGGGGCACTTAATTGTTCACATTAGTGTCAGACCTGTCAATATCTGGCCTTGACGTCATAATGGCCCCTTCCCCCCATCCCCTCATCCCCCTCTCCCCTCTCCTCCCCTCCGCTCCCTACCCTACCCTACCACTCTCCCTTCCCCCCATCTCCCCTCTCCCCTCCTCCTCCGGTCCCTACCCTACCACTCTCCTTTCCCCCATCTCCCCTCTCCCCCTCTCCTCCTCCGCTCCCTACCCTACCACTCTCCCTTCCCCCCATCTCCCCCCACTCTCCCTCCCCTCCCTCTCCACTCCACTCTCCACTCCCCCTCCCCCCTCCCCCTCCATCCCTCCTGGGACATGTTGGGATGAGGTGTTCCCTGAACCTTACCTGCGCCCTCCGAACTGCGGCGATAATAATATTGATGATAATAGTGCTATGGCATCATCACCATCAGCATCATCATCATCATCATCATCATCATCATCATCATCATCATCATAATCATCATCATCATTATCATACTTTTCCTAATCCTCACATCATTCTCATTATCATCATCATCATCATCATCATTATAATGACGATGATGATAATGATAATGTTGATAATGATGATGATGATGATGATAACAATAATAATAATAATAATAATAATAATAATAATAATAATAATAATAATAATATTAATAATAATAATAATAATGATAATAATAATAATAAAAATAACAATAACAACAACAACAACAACAACAACAACAACAACAACAACAACAACAACAATAATAATAATAATAATAATAATAATAATAATAATAATAATAATAATAACAATAATAATAATAATAATAATAATAATAATAATAATAACAACAACAATAACAACAAAAACAACAACAACAACAATAATAATAACAATAACAACAACAACAACAATAACAATAACAACAACAACAACAATCAACCGCATACAACAATAACAATAAGACACACACGCCCCGTTGATGACTGTTTCCCGCTGCAATCACACCACGCATGAAATTCCTCTACGGACTTCCTTTCCTCCTCGGTTTCACTGCCTCCCCGGTCGGCCCACTCCCACGGAAATTCCCGCGTCTTTCTTCCTTTGCGTCCTCAGAAGGTCCAAGCATCCCTGGATTGACTGGATCCCACGGCCCGCGTCGACGTGTGTGCAAATATAAATGTGACACGCAGAAGATACATTAGCTTCACTGGATATAGTACATATATACACACGCACGTCCGTGTGTGCAAATACAAATACACGCACCCACACGCACGCACGCACACACACACACACACGCACGCACACACACACACACACACACACACACACACACACACACACACACTCACACACACACACACACATATATATATATATATAGATATATATATATAGATATATATATATATAGAGACCGAGAGAGAGAGAGAGAGAGAGAGAGAGAGAGAGAGAGAGAGAGAGAGAGTGAGAGAGAGAGAGAGAGAGAGAGAGAGAGAGAGAGAGAGAGAGAGAGAGAGAGAGAGAGAGAGAGAGAGACAGAGAGAGAGAGAGAGAGAGAGAGAGAGAGAGAGAGAGA
>NC_091559.1:2610869-2613369 GCF_042767895.1 Penaeus vannamei | reverse complement strand
ATATTTGGACTCAATTTGCTCTCCCGTCGACGTAGGTTTTTGTTCCGCCCGCGGTGCATGGTGCAGGACGCGGGCGCGGACGGGCTGCGACGCCCATGACGCGGGGGGAGGAGGAGGGAGGGGGAGGAGGGGGAGGGGAGGAGGAGGAGGGGAGGGGGGGGAGGAGGAGGGGGAGGAGGAGGGGGAGGAGGAGGGGGGAGGAGGAGGAGGAGGAGGGAGAGGGAGGAGCAAGAGGAGGGAGAGGAGGAGGGGGAGGAGGAGGAGGAGGAGGGAGGAGGAGGGAGGAGGAGGAGGAGGATGGGAGGTAAAGGAGGATGGGAGGAGGAGGAGGAGGAGGGGGAGAGGGTAAATCTTCGGGGGGAAGACCTCTCCCCCTGCCCTGGGGATGGCCCCTGCTTCCCTTTCTTCCTCAGGCGATAGCTATCTCTCTTCGCTCTTCCTTTTGCTAGCCCCTTTAGCCCCTCTCTCTCCCTCTCCCGCTTTCTACCTCTCCCTTTTTCTCTCCGATTTGCTAGCTCCCTCTCTCCCTCTCCCTCTCTTTTTCTCTCCCATTTGCTAGCCCCTCCCCCTCTCTCCCTCTCCCTCCTTTTGCTGATCCCTCTCTCTCCCTCTCCCTTTTGCTACCCCTTCCCTTTCCCTCTCCCTCAGGGGGCTAACCTTCCTCTTTCCATCTCCCTTATGCTATCTCCTTTTTTCTTTTTACCTTTCTCTAACCATTTTCTCTCCCTCTCCCTCATGTTAATCCTTCCTCCTCTTCTCCCTTTTGTCAACCCGTTTCTCTCCCTTGCCCTTCACTAACCTCTGCCTTCCGCCATCCCCTCTCCCCTTTCATCCTCCCTTCCTTTTAAACCTATTTCTTAATTGTCCTCTTCTCCTCTCCCTTCTCTTTCCCCTTCGCTACGCACCATCGTCTCTTTCCACCATCAAACCCTACCCTAACTTCCATCTCCTTCCCCAACCTCCAACAACACTTCCAAAATCCCTGTATCTTACACTCCCTCCTTGTTCACACCTCATTCCCTCTCCTCCCTTACCTCCCCATCCAACCCCACCTCCTACATCCCATATCCAAAACCCCCTGTTCCCCCTCCCTCCCCATACCTCCCCTCCCTTCCCCTCTCCTCTCCTCTCTTCCCTCCCTCCCCTCTCCTCTCTTCCCCTCCCTTCCCTCTCCTCTCTCTTCCCTCCCTTCCCTCTCCTCCTCTCTCCCTCTCCTCTCCCTCCCTCTCTCTCTTCCCCTTCCCCTCCTCCCTCACTCCCCCTCCTCTTCCCCTCCCCATCCCCTTCCCATCCCCCCCTCCTCCCCCTCCCCCTCCCCCCGAAAGAGAGAGGTCTTGAGAGTTTGGCCAGTCACGCCTTGTGGCTCTCAAGGAAAACACAAGCTGTTTGCCCCCTCGTTAGCCCGCGCCATCGGCACCGGTGGGGACAAACAAGGGAGCCAGCAGGGTAAACACCGCCAGGGGGTTCCCGCCGCGGTATCCTCCGTGCCCCTGCCGCGCCCCCCGTGCCGCTCTCGTGCCCCTACCGCCTGCCCCTACACCCTCCCGTCCTCGTGCTCCTACCGCCTGCCCCTACCGCCTGCTCCCTACACCCCTGCCCCTGTGCCCCTTCCGCCTGCCCCTACACCCCTGCCCCGTGCCCCTTCCGCCTGCCCCTACACCCCGCCCCCGTGCCCCTACCGCCTGCCCCTACACCCTACTGCCTGTCCCCGTGCCCCTACCGCCTGCCCCTACACCCTGCCCCCGTGCCCCTACCGTTGCCTGCCCCTACACCCCTGCCCCCGTGCCCCTACCGCCTCTCCCTACCGCCTGCCCTACACCCTGTGCCCCTACCGCCTGCCCCCGTGCCCCTACCGCCTGCCCCTACACCCCCGCCCCCGCCCCCTGCAACGCCGCTACCGCACTTACTCCGCCCGCGGGCACCGAGAGAGCGGCAATTGGGCAAGAGCAGGGGGGGGGGGAGGATAACGGGTCGATAATTACCTGGGGAGGAAAGGGGGCATAGGGGAGGTGCAAGAACGACGGAGGGAAGGAGAGAGGGAAGGAAGGGAGAGAGAGAAAGAGTGAGGGAGGAAGGGAGAGAGAGAAAGAGTGAGGGAGGAAGGGAGAGAAAGAGACAGGGAGGAAGGAAGAGAAAGAGAGAGGGAAGAAGGGAGAGAAAGAGAGAGGGAGGAAGGGAGAGAAAGAGAGAGGGAGGAAGGGAGAGAAAGAGAGAGGAGGAAGGGAGAGAAAGAGAGAGGGAGGAAGGGAGAGAAAGAGAGAGGGAGGAAGGGAGAGAAAGACAGAGGGAGGAAGGGAGAAAGAAAGAGAGAAATGTAGAAACAGAGACAAAGGAACGGAGACTCAGAACTAAAAACAATATAACGGAGACAGACAAAAGGAGACGAAAATGCACAAGGACGAAAAAAACAACAAAAAAAAGTGTATCTCAATCTTACGTACAGCTTCCCCCCTCCCCCCTCCCCCTCCCCTCTCCCCCCACCACCAACATGCCCACCGAA
>NC_091559.1:2598369-2608369 GCF_042767895.1 Penaeus vannamei | reverse complement strand
ACAGTGAGAGATCGAAAGAGAGAGAGAGACAATGAGAGATCGAAAGAGAGAAATAGACAGAGAGAGAGTGTGTTTCTGGGGGAGGGAGGGAGAGTTAACAATAAATTTCCGACGTTATTTATGCTTTATGATCAAGGCCGGGCCATCTTCTATCCTGTTTGTATTCCTTTAATTAACCTTTTTAATGGAGCAATTAGGGCGATTTATTGCGCACGCTCCGGCCTCGAATTAGACCTTCCTAGGCGATGTGAATTATTTGCTGAGAGCGAGTGCTTGGGTCTCGCCTCGTCGCGCTCCTCTCCTCTCTCTCCCTTCCTATTTCCCTTTGCTGCTTTCTTCTATCTCCTTCCTTTCTTATTCATATTTCTTTTCTTACCATTTCCTTCTCTCTATTCCCTCATCGCGCTCCTCTCCTCTCTCTCCATTCCTATTTCCCTTTCCTGCTTTCTTCTATCTCCTTCCTTTCTTATTCATATTTCTTTTCCTACCATTTCCTTCTCTCTATTCCCTCCTCGCGCTCCTCTCTTCTCTCTCCCTTACTATCTCCTGCCTTTCTTATTCATATTTCTTTTCCTACCATTTCCTTCTCTCTATTCCCTCCTCGCGCTCCTCTCCTCTCTCTCCATTCCTATCTCCTTCCTTTCTTATTCATATTTCTTTTCCTACCATTTCCTTCTCTCTATTCCCTCCTCGCGCTCCTCTCCTCTCTCTCCCTTCCTACTTCCCTTTCCTGCCTTCTTCTATCTCCTTCCTTTCTTATTCATATTTTGCTTGTGTCTCGTCTCGTCGCGCTCCTCTCCTCTCTCTCCCTTCCTATTTCCCTTTGCTGCTTTCCTCTATCTCCTTCCTTTCTTATTCATATTTTGCTTGTGTCTCGTCTCGTCGCGCTCCTCTCCTCTCTCTCTATTCCTATCTCCTTCCTTTCTTATTCATATTTTGCTTGTGTCTCGTCTCGTCGCGCTCCTCTCCTCTCTCTCCATTCCCATTTCCCTTTCCTGCTTTCTTCTATCTCCTTCCTTTCTTATTCATATTTCTTTTCTTACCATTTCTCTCTCTATTCCCTCCTCGCGCTCCTCTCCTCTCTCTCCCTTCCTGTTTCCCTTTGCTGCTTTCTTCTATCTCCTTCCTTTCTTATTCATATTTTGCTTGTGTCTCGCCTCGTCGCGCTCCTCTCCTCTCTCTCCCTTCCTATTTCCCTTTCCAGCCTTCCTCTATCTCCTTCCTTTCTTATTCATATTTTGCTTGTGTCTCGTCTCGTCGCGCTCCTCTCCTCTCTCTCCATTCCCATTTCCCTTTCCTGCTTTCTTCTATCTCCTTCCTTTCTTATTCATATTTTGCTTGGGTCTCGTCTCGTCGCGCTCCTCTCCTCTCTCTCCATTCCTATTTCCCTTTCCTGCCTTCTTCTATCTCCTTCCTTTCTTATTCATATTTTGCTTGGGTCTCGTCTCGTCGCGCTCCTCTCCTCTCTCTCCCTTCCTATTTCCCTTTCCTGCTTTCTTCTATCTCCTTCCTTTCTTATTCATATTTCTTCTCTTACCATTTCCTTCTCTCTATTCCCTCCTCGCGCTCCTCTCCTCTCTCTCCATTCCTATTTCCCTTTCCTGCCTTCCTCTATCTCCTTCCCTTCTTATTCATATATCTTTTCTTACCATTTCCTTCTCTCTATTCCCTCCTCTTTCCGTATATCACTTCCCCGCCTTTTTCTTTTATCCTCTTCATTCCTCTTTCTCTCTTCCTATCTCCCTCCCTCTTCCTTCCACCACGACGAAGAGACGAATTACAACAGAGATAAAACCCGATAAGAAAAAAAAGAGAAAAAATAAATCCCCTTTCTCCCCCTTCCCCTTCTCCTCCCTCCACCCCTCCCGCTCCCTCTATACCGCAACCTCCCTCCACCCCTAACCCTTCTCCCTCCCTCCCCCCTAGCCCTTTCTCCCCTCCCTCCCATCCACCCCTAACCCTTTCTCCTCCCATCCACCTCTCCCCCTCCTCTATACCCCAACCTCCCTCCACCCCCTAACCCTTTCTCCCCTTCCCCCACCCCTAACTTTCCCTCCCTCCCTAACCCTTTCTCCCTCCCCTAACCCTCCCTCCACCCATAACCCTCTTCTCCTCCCCTCCCTCTATACCTCAACCTCCCTCCACCCCAACCTCCCTTTCTCCCGCTACCTCTTCCTCCCATCCACCCATACCTCTTTCCTCCCCCCTCCCATCCACCCTTCCCCCTCCCACCCTCCCCCCTCCCCCCTAATCTCCCCCGATCCGCTCCAACCTCGAGCCAATTCCAGAAATTCCCAGATTCCCACGCGTCGCCGTCACTCACTGTCATCTCCCCGCGACGGCAGAGGACGTGGCGGCGGGCGCTTAGGGCGAGGACGGCCTTCCTTCCGATTGCCTGCCTGTCGGGTCGCCACGTCCTCGCTCTCGCTCGCTCGCTCTCTCTCTCTCTCTCTCTCTCTCTCTCTCTCTCTCTCTCTCTCTCTCTCGTTTCTGTTTCTGTTGCTCCAATTCCTCTCGTTCTCTCTCCGTTTCTGTTTCTCCAATTCCTCTCTTTCTCTCCGTTTCTGTTTCTCCAATTCCTCTCTTCCTCTCCGTTTCTGTTTCTCTCCGTTTCTCTTTCTCTCCCTTTCTCGCTCTCTCTCCCTCCGCTTCTTTTTCTCCAAGTCCTAATTTTATCTCCGTTTCTGTTCCTCCAGGTCCTCGCTCTCTCTCCGTTTCTGTTCCTCCAAGTCCTAGTTTTATCTCCGTTTCTATTTCTCCAATTCTTCTCTTTCATTCCGTTTCTATTTCTCCACGTCCTCGCTCTCTCTCCTTTTCTGTTTCTCCAATTCCTCTCTTTCTCTCCGTTTCTATTTCTCCAGTTCCTCTCTTTCTCTCCGTTTCTATTTCTCCATGACCAATGTTGATTTTTATTATCCTTTTTCTTCTACCTATGTCTTTTATTCACCGGAATCTTTCCATCAATCCCTTTTTATCATATATTTCTGCTAATCTTAAAAAAACAAGCAGATTAAACCCTCATTTATTCATATAAATACATAAATCATATAAATAAACAATTCATATAAACATACAAAAAAAATCAATCATACATTCCTTCGTATCTTATAATAAAATACATCACACATTCATATAAATAATTCCTATAAACATACAAAACTCCATTACATATTCCTCCGTATCTTATAATAAAAACAATCCGATGAAACAATCAAAGAAGCCCTTAAACTCGCCCCTTCTCTCATTCCGATCCACCTGCCCTATTAAGCACTTTACAAACCGTTAAGTCCCGAATCGCCAATAAACGAGAACAGGCAAAAAAAAAAAAACGTGGCGAATGAGAAGAGGAAGACTAAGAAGAAAAAAGAACGAGAACAGGCAAAAAAAAAAAAAAAGTGGCGATTGAGAAGAGGAAGACTAAGAAAAAAGAACGAGAGAAAAAAAAAAAAAAAACGTGGCGATTGAGAAGAGGAAGACTAAGAAGAAGAAAAAGAAGAAGAAAAACGTGGCGATTGAGAAGAGGAAGACTAAGAAGAAGAAAAAGAAGAAGAAGAAAACGTGGCGATTGAGAAGAGGAAGACTAAGAAAAATAAAAAAAATAAAAACGTGGCGAATGAGAAGAGGAAGACTAAGAAGAAGAAAAAAGAAGAAGAAGAAAAACGTGACGATTGAGAAGAGGAAGACTAAGAATAAAGAACGAGAACAGGCAAAAAACGTGGCGATTGCGAAGAGGAAGACTAAGAAGAAGAAAAAAGAAGAAGAAGAAAAACGTGGCGATTGAGAAGAGGAAGACTAAGAAAAAAAAGAACGAGAACAGGCAAAAAAAAAAAAAAAAAAACGTGGCGAATGAGAAGAGGAAGACCAAGAAAAAAGGAGAACAGGCAAAAAAACGTGGCCATTGAGAAGAAAAAAGAACGAGAAGAGGCGTAAAAAAAAACGTGACGATTGAGAAGAGGAAGACTAAGAATAAAGAACGAGAACAGGCAAAAAACGTGGCGATTGCGAAGAGGAAGACTAAGAAGAAGAACAAAAAAACACGCTATCGGCAGAATAACGCCGACGACGGGGAATGAAAAAAAAAGCTGCTCCCGAGGTATTTTTACACCGCGCACGACGGCGGCCGGCCATGAGACACGACGCGTGCACATGGACGGACGGACACGGACACACACACGTACGTACATAATACACACACACACACTACACACCCTCTCACACATATGTACACACACACATACATACATAAATACATACATACATACATACACACATACACACGAAGAAGAGGAGAGGAGAGGAGAAAAATGGGAAAAAGTATTGGTCGTGAGAAGGGGGAGTGAGAGCGAGAGGGATGGGGAAGGAGAGGGAGAAGGATGGGGAAAGAGAGAAAGAGAGAGAGAGAGAGAGAGAGAGAGAGAGAGAGAGAGAGAGAGAGAGAGAGAGAGAGAGAGAGAGAGAGAGAGAGAGAGAGAGAGAGAGAGAGAGACGGCAGAGAGAGAGAGAGAGAGAGAGAGAGAGAGAGAGAGAGAGAGAGAGAGAGAGAGAGAGAGACGGCAGAGAGAGAGAGAGAGAGAGAGAGAGAGAGAGCAAAGAGAGAGAGACAGAGACGACAAAGAGAGAGAGAGAGAGACAGACAGACAGAGAGAAAGAGACAGAATCGCCCGGGCACTTGACACCTACCCCCCCTCCCCCTGATGAATCAAGCCTTACCTGGCCTCCTATCCGCACCTTAACCTCCCCCCCCCACATCCCCACCCCCCACCCCCCCCACATCCCCACCCCCATGAATTGAACCCTACCTGGCCTCCCTGCACGCCATAATGTACAGGAGATGAGGAGGGGGGGGAGGCCAAAAAATATATTAATTCCTCCCCATAAACACCTGTCCACGCCGCTAAAAAAAAAAAAAAAGGCTTATAAAATGGCCTTCTTCTCACTGTCGCTGGGAACTCGGCGGGGCGAGTGGAGGAGGAGTGGGAGTGGCTAGGAGTGGAGGGGGAGGGGGGAGGGGGGATGGGAGTGGCTAGGGAGTGGAGGGGGAGGGGGAGGGGGATGGGAGTGGTGGGGAGGGGGAGGAGGAGTGGGAGTGGCTAGGAGTGGAGGGGAGGGGGAGGAGGAGGGAGTGGCTAGGGAGTGGAGGGGGAGGGGGAGGGGGATGGGAGTGGCTAGGGAGTGGTGGGGAGGGGGAGGGGGCAGGAGGGAGTGGAAGGGGGAGGGGGGGGGGGATGAGGAGGGGGAGGGGGATGAGGAGTGGCTAGGGAGTGGAGGGGGAGGGGGGAGGGGGATGAGGAGTGGCTAGGAGTGGAAGGGGGAGAGGGGGATGAGGAGTGGGAGTGGCTAGGAGTGAAGGGAGGGGAGGGGGATGAGGAGTGGGGAGGTGGGGGGATGGGAGGAGTGGGAGTGGCTAGAGTGGAAGTGGGAGGGGGAGGGGGGATGAGGAGTGGGAGTGGCTAGGGAGTGGAAGTGGAGGGGGAGGGGGATGAGGAGAGGGAGTGGCTAGGGAGTGGAGGGGCGAGTGGATGAGGAGTAGGAGTGGCTAGGAGTGGAAGGGGAGGGGGAGGGGGATGAGGAGTGGGAGTGGCTAGGAGTGGAGAGTGGAAAGGGGAGAGGGAGAAAAAGAGTGAGAAAGAAATACGATAAAGAGAGAGAGACAGACAGACAGAGAGAGAAATGTATTACGTAAGCAAAATAAAGAACGGAATAAAACTACGGAAGAGAAATAAGTAAAAAAAAAAAAAAAAAAAGACAGGACAAAAGGCGAGGTCAAGGAGTATTGCGAAATGCACGAGAGAATGTCAAGAGAAGGAAGCCGAGCGAATACCTAAAAAAAGAAAAAAGAAAAAAAAAACAGGAATAAGAGAGGAAGGAAGGTGGAGAAGAGCAATAGATAATAGGAAATTGGGAAGACGTGGATATGGAATTGAGGAAAGAGGAGAGATAGAAACAGGGATACAAATGGAAGAAAGAGAAATCGGGACACATTGCAAGGAAGAAAGAGATAAGAGGATAAAAGAGTCAGAACTGAGGAGAAGGGAAAATAAAATAAAGAGAGCGACATGAGACACAGAAGTCAAAAACGAACTTAAAACCCAAAGGGAAAAGTAAAAAAAGGCAAAAAAAAATCCAGAACGATGATAAAAAGAAGAACACAAGAGAAGAGAAGACAAGAAAAAAAAATCGATTCGACGAGAGCGACGCAGATCTTCGAATCCAAAAAGACGGGTCAAGAAAAGAGGCAAGAAATTAAGAAACGAAAGAAGCAAGGAAGGATAAAGAGAGGAAGATGAGAGCGAGGAGAGGAGAGAAGAGAAGCCGAAGCCCCTCCGACGGGGGGGAGCTGGCGGTCCCTGGCCACAATGGCTGGGACAATAATGGGACAATTTAGCGGAAGTGGCCCAAGGGGACAGCTTCATCTCTAGCTGTCTATATGCATGAGACTTTATTGTGCTCCGTCTCGGGAGATCACACGGGTGGGGAGGAAGGGGAAGGGGAAGGGGGAGGGGGAGGGAGAGGGAGAGGGAGGGGGAGGGAGGGAGAGGGAGAGGAGGAGGAGGAGGGGGAGGGGGAGGGAGAGGGAGAGGGAGAGGGAGAGGAAGAGGGAAGGGAGAGGGAGAGGGAGAGGGAGAGGGAGAGGGAGAGGGGAGAGGGGGAGGGGGCGGGAGAGGAGGAAAAGATACTCCCCCGAAATCACTTAGTGCCACGGTGCCACTTTGCGGGGGCCATTAACGAGAGTGTCCTCTGGCTCTCCCGCGCGTGCCTCTCGCCCTGTTCGCGGCCGCCCCGGTTAAACAAACTCTCGCCTACACCGAACCGAACCGACCGCCCGCGCGCGCCCACGCATCCCTCCGCACCAACCCTTTGACCCGCCCGCCGCCCTCCGGAGCCTCCCTCCGGCATGACCCCGCCCCGCTCCTCGTCCATCACCCCAGCATGAGGGAACCTGACTGGGCTCGTTGTTAGCGTCGGTCGCTCGGCTAAAATTGGATACGCTCTGGACTTTCCATTAAAAATTAGTACCGCCGAGAACGTGCGCGGGATTTCGGGCGGCGGGCGGGCAAGGGTTTCGAGTGCGCGGGATTTCGGGCGGCGGGCGGGCAAGGGTTTCGAGTGCGCGGGATTTCGGGCGGCGGGCGGGCAAGGGTTTCGAGTGCGCGGGATTTCGGGCGGGCAAGGGCTTCGAGTGCGCGGGATTTCGGGCGGCGGGCGGGCTGGGGTTTCGAGTGCGCGGGATTTCGGGCGGCGGGCGGGCGGGCAAGGGTTTTTAGTGCGCGGGATTTCGGGCGGCGGGCGGGCTGGGGTTTCGAGTGCGCGGGATTTCGGGCGGCGGGCGGGCAGGGGTTTCGAGAAATCGCCATTTCGGGCCCAGCGACGCGTGGCTTTTTATGCTCTCCCCGTATCTTTGCGTCCGTTTGTGTCGTCCATTATCTACCGACGGACTGGGAAACGGAGACGAGAAGACGAGAATTAGTAATGAAGGTGGACACACACGCGGCGGGTTGATAAATCGTTGAAGAAAGCAACTGGATGAGAGAATCAGCGAAGCGTGTGAGCGGAGTACGAGCGTAAATAATCTTCGAAGAATAACAGTCATAAATAATACAGAAAATTCTACACAACAACGTTAAACAATTGTAAAACAAAAATATATAAAAATACTCCACAGCAAGCAGTAAACAAAGACGCTCCTTTCCACTTTCACCTCCACCTCCTTCACCTCTTCCACCTCCATCTCTATCTCCTCCACTTCCTTCTCCTCCGCCTCCTTCACATCTTCCACCTCCACCTCGTCCACCTCCAACTCAATCTCCATCTCCACCTCCGCCTCCTCCATCACCTCCACCTCTTCCTTCACCTCCACTACCTCCTCCCCCATCTCCATCTCCACCTCCTCCTACATCTCCATCTCCACCTCCTCCTACATCTCCATCTCCACCTCCTACATCTCCTCCTCCTCCACCTCCGCCTTCGCCCTCCTCCACCTCTTCCACCTCCTCCCCCATCTCCATCTCCACCTCCGCCTCTCACCTCCACCCCTACCCCCCTCCACCTCCACCTCCACCTCCTCCCCCTCCTCCTCCTCCTCCTCCTCCTCCTCCCTCCTCCTCCTCCTCCTCCTCCTCCTCCACCCTCCACCTCCACCTCCACCTCCACCTCCACCCTCCACCTCCACCTCCACCTCCACCTCCACCTCCACCTCCACCCCACCTCCACCTCCTCCACCTCCTCCACCTCCACCTCCTCCACCTCCTCCTCCTCCACCTCCTCCTCCTCCTCCTCCTCCTTCATATCCTCCTTCATATCCTCCCTCATATCCTATCCTCCTTCATATCCTCCTTCATATCCTCCTTCATATCCTCCTTCACCTCCACCTCCTTCACCTCCACCTCCTCCACCACCTTAACCCCCACCATCTCCTCCTCCTCCTCCTCCACCTCCGCCTCCACCACTTCCAGAAGCCGAAGAGGGCGCGCCATCGACCCTCAAGCAAGGACCGCAATCTCCAATAGAAGAGGCGAGGGAAGGACAGATGGCCCTGTTACACGGACAGGCACGGGGGAGGGGGAGGAGGGGGGGTTGGAAAGGGGGGGAGGGGGTTGGAAGAGGGGCAGGAGGTGGGTTGGAAGAGGGGTTGGTAGAGGGGGGAGAGGGGGGCCTGAGGAGGGAGGGAAGGTGGAGCGGGAGGATAGGAAGGAGGAAGGAAGGGAGGAAAGGAAGGAGGAGGGATGGAGAGACACGGGGGAAGGGGGAGGAGGGGGTTGGAAAAGGGGGGAAGGGGGTTGGAACAGGGGGGAGAGAGGGGGCTGTGGAGGGAAGGAGGGTGGTAGGGAGGTGGGGAGGGAGGATAGGAGGGAGGGATGGAGAGACACGGGGGGAGGGGGAGGGAGGAGGGGGTTGGAAGAGGGGGGAGAGAGAGGAGGGGCGAGGAGGGAAGGAAGGTGGGAGGGAGGATAGGAGGGAAGAAAGGAAGGAGGAGGGATGGAGAGACACGGGGGGAGGGGGAGGGAGAGAGAGAGAGGAGGACTGAGGAGGGAAGGAAGGTGGGAGGGAGGATAGAAGGGATGAGGAGGGAGGAGGAAAGGAAGGAGGGGGATGAGGGGAGGTAAAGGAGGAAAAGGAGGAGGTGGAGGGAGGAGATGGAGGAGATGGCGGAGAAGGAGGAGGAGGAGGAGGAGGAATGTTCTAGCACCAAAGGACGACGATACTAATATGGAAAGAACAGGCGGCCTCTGATAACTCATAACATTAATTATTGCACAGCCGCATGTCTTGCAACACGCTAGGGCTGCAACCAGCACAATATATCAGGGGAAATCTCACCCTCCCGGTATCAATTATCAGAGATCTCGTATATCACCAACGCCCCCGGCATTATAAAAAAGAAAAGAAAAGAAAAGAAAAGAAAAAGAAAAAAAAAAAAAAAAAAAAATATATATATATATATATATATATATATATATATATATATATATATATATATATATATATATATATATATATATATATATAATGGAAGGAGAAAAAGAAGTAAGAAGTGCACATATAACAACAATGAACAGGAAGACGAAGAAAAAGAAGAAAAAAGAGGAGAGGGAGAAGACACACAAACACCGGCAATAAAGAAGAAAAAGATAAAGAGAGAGAGAAAATACACAGACACCAAAAATGAAGAATAAGAAAAAAGAAAAAAGAAAAAAAGGAAAAAACAAGAACATACACAAGCACCAACAACGTACATTATAAGCTGGCGCAAGGAACCCTGTATATCATCGTGGTTATAATACTTAAGATCAGCGGATAACAAAGTGAATCGGTGTTGTGATGAATACTAATATATTTACAAAAAAAAAAAAAAAAAAATCACAAAAAAAGAAGAATAAAGAGATACAGCCATGTGACTAACCTGAGTTTGGGGGGGGGGGTTTAGCAAGGGGGAGGGGGTGGAGGGGAGGCAAGGGGGTGGAGGGGGTGGAGGGGTAGCAAGGGGTGGAGGGGTGGAGGG
>NC_091559.1:2585869-2593369 GCF_042767895.1 Penaeus vannamei | reverse complement strand
CTTAGAAAAAAAAAAAAAAATCCTCACAAAAAAAAAAAATACATATGCGTGGCAATGACAACATTCCCGTCGACAAGGCTACCATTCGCGAAGCACGCAAAAACAGAACAGCATCTTCATCATGCCAATAAAACTGCTAAAACTCGCAAGCCGGCGACAACTGTTCGTGCTAATGAGGCTACACGACTAAAATGGGGCCGGGGTTGCCTATTCGGACCGCGCTCCAGCATTGATTTAAATAAGGCCAACACACCGCTGTCAGATAGGCAACGAGAGCGAGAGAGGGAGAGGAAGAGGGAGAGGGAGGAGGAAGAAGGAGAAGCAGAGGAAGAGGAAAGTGGGAGGGGAAGGGGAAGGAAGTAAGGAAGAGGCGGAGAGGGAGGGGGAGGAAGAAAAAAAATAGAGAGAGACAGAGAAAGAGAGAGAGAGAGAGAGAGAGAGAGAGAGAGAGAGAGAGAGAGAGAGAGAGAGAGAGAGAGAGAGAGAGAGAGAGAGAGAGAGAGAGAGAGAGAGAGAGAGAGAGAGAGAGAGAGAGAGAGAGAGAGAGAGAGAGAGAGAGAGAGAGAGAGAGAGAGAGAGAGAGAGAGAGAGAGAGAGAGAGGGAGGGGGAGAGAGAGAGAGGGAAAGAGAGAGCGAGAGAGGGAGAGAGAGAGAGAGAGAGAGAGAGAGAGAGACAGACAGAGAGAGAGACAGAGAGAGAGAGAGAGAGAGACAGAGAGAGCGAGAGAGCGAGAGAGCGAAAGAGAGAGGAGAAAGGAGAAAGACAGACAGACAGACAGACAGACAGACAGACAGAGACAGACAGACACACACACACACACACACACAGAGTTGACTTACACCCCCCGGGGCACCTCCGCCGCCGCCGCCGCCGCCCGCCCCGCTGCTCCGTCGCCATCCGCAACTCACCTGCAAGAGGAACACAAGCTCATTACCAGGTGAAGTACACGCGGACGTGAGAAATGACATAATAAACAGTAATTAGCCTCATTGCGCCCGGCCGGTGCGTGTAGCATAGACCAGTTTACCGGGCGCACACATTCAACATTAAATATCATTCAACACGTTTGCACGCACGTATTGGCCGGTAAATTTTCCTTTTTTTGTGAGACTTTTAAGTACACCGACTCTGGCGTGGGGGAAGATTTATGAAGGAAAATGAGGAAGATCATGTTTCGAACTTCTTCTTCTTCGTGCTCGCTGCTTCTTAGTCGTTTTCCTTTCTTTCTCTCTCGTTGCTCTGTTTCTCTCATTCCTTTTTTTTTTACATTTTACCTTAACTATCTTCCTTATTTATGTCCTACGCCCCTATTCATCACTCTCTCTCTCTCCTTCCCTATCCTCTACCGCAACAACAGCGCCATTACAAATCACATGGGGAAATGAGCAACGATCCCCCCTCCCCCTCCCTCTCCTCCCCTCCCCTCACCCTCCCTCTCCTCCCCTCCCCTCCCCAACCCCTACACACAATCCATTACAGCGGCAGCGTAATCGCCTCCCCACTCCCTCCCCCTCCCCTCCCCCTCCTCCCCCTCCCCTCCCCCTCCCCCACCCCCTGCCCGTGACCGCTTTCCGCCCCGCATCGCCCCCGGTTGCATCTGCACGCCCGCCGCCCCGCCACCGGTCTTCATCAAAAGCCCGAGAAAGCCGCGCCAGGCCGGGCACAGTGCCTCGGCTGGAGCGTTTACCCTCCCCCCCCCTTCCCTCCCCACATTCCCTCTTCCAACTCCGGCTTCCCCTCTCTTCTCCTCCCCCACCCTCCTTCTCCCCTTCCCTCCTTCCCCTTTCCCTTCTCCCCCTCCCCGCTCCCCCTTCCCTCTCCCTTCTCCCCCTACCCCCATCCCCACATCCCCCACTTCCCCGCACCCTCCTTCCCCACTCTCCCAACCTGGAGATATGCCTCGGGATATTCGCCCAACCGGACGCTGACGGAACCGGACTCTCGGAGGAGGCGACGACGGCGAGCGAGCGAGGTCCCCACTCTTCCCCTCGCGAGAGTGTGTTCCCGAGGGGGGAGAGCACCTTCGCCCTCGCATCCCTCCCCCTCTCCCTCCCCCTCCCCCTCCCCCACAGCCTCACGTGACGCCACGGTTAAGAAAGAAACTCCTGCTTTTATATAAATCATAAATTTTATAAATAAATAAATTTTATAAATAAATTTTATAAATAAATCTTATAAATAAATTAATTTTATAAATAAATTTTATAAATAAATAAATTTTATAAATAAATACATTTTATAAATAAATACATTTTATAAATAAATTTTATAAATAAATTTTATAAATAAATTTTATAAATAAATAAATTCTATAAATAAATTCTATAAATAAATAAATTTTATAAATAAATTCTATATATAAATAAATTTTATAAATAAATTTTATAAATAAATAAATTTTATAAATAAATTTTATAAATAAATAAATTTTATAAATAAATTTAATAAATAAATAAATTTTATATATATATTTTTTTATAAGACACTTTTACTTTCTTAAATCCGTTTGTACGTGCGCGCAAACACGCGTGGGGGCACATGGACACAGACACAAACACACGCATAGGTATACTCATTCCTTTTTACATAAGGAAATGTAAAAAAATGGAAATAAAGTAAAACAAACAGATTAAACGAATGAAAATCAATTAAATCAAACACGATAAACAAATGAAAATGAATTAAAAACACGACAACCTTATGAAAATCAATGAAAATAACCCAAACAAACATAAATAAATAAACAACCTAACAAAGTAAAACGAACAAAACAAATAAATTATCAATCTAACAACAAAATTTAAAAAATAAATAAATAAATAAACCCCTACCACTGTGAAGGATCTGGAAACCCCCACTCGATAACCTAATAAACACGATAACCTAATGAAAATCAATCAAAATAACCAAAACAAAGAAATAAATAAACCTAACAAAATAAAACGAAAACAAATATATTAACAAAATAAAAAAATAAATAAGAAAATAAACCCCAACACTGTAAAGAATCTAACAACAAAATAAAAAAAAATAATAAATAAATAAACCCCCAACACTGTAAAGAATCTGGAACCCCCCACTCGACCCCAGGTCACGACAGCCTTGACCTGAGATGCTGCACGTCCAGGGAGAGATGAATGAGATGGCGGGGCCTCAGACATGCTCGCTGACACTCCCCGGCGGCGCGAGGCATGTCATCTGTGGCACTCCTTCGCCTCCTCTTCGGTGTCTCTATCGATCCTTCGCGCCTTTTCACACACTCTCTGTCTCTCTCTTTTTCTCGTCTCTCTCTCTCTCTTTTTCTCGTCTCTCTCTCTTTTTCTCGTCTCTCTCTCTCTTTTTCTCGTCTCTCTCTCTCTTTTTCTCGTCTCTCTCTCTTTTTCTCGTCTCTCTCTCTCTCTCTCTCTCTCTCTCTCTCTCGTCTCTCTCTTTCTCTCGTCTCTCTCTCTCTCTCTCTCAACATACATATAAATAAATAAAATCAAAAATACACACACACACACACACACACACACACTATATATATATATATATATATATATATATATATATATATATATATATACATATATATATATATATATATATATATATATATATATATATATATATACATATGAGCTTGCATTTGCGCTGATCCATAACCAGGAGAGATTTCCAGTCTTGCTTGAAAACACTCACGACTGCAAATCCTCGTCCATGTCGTTTGGTGCTAATCACACGTTGGGCTCCGTTCTGTCTGTCTGTCTGTCTGTCTGTCTGTCTGTCTGTCTGTCTGTCTCTCTCTCTCTCATACATATATACATATACATACATACATTTAATATATATATATACTTCCTCCTCATCCCCTTCTTCCACCTCTCTAAGCATACTACTTACGAAACTGTTTTTTTTTCTATCTAAAAAACCTTTCAAGGTATGCGTTTACCCCTCTATAAAAGTCATCCAATTCCATATTCAACCACATGCCTACTCTCAATTCCCACTCGTCCCTGGCCGCCCATCCATCAAAAAGTCCACCTGGTTACTCCTCTGTTTCTCCCATCCACTGCTTTTCCCTTTACTCCCACCCTTCCACCTAACACCTCTCCACCATTCCGTTACGTCCACTCTTCCACTTCCCAACCTTCCGTCCCTCCGTCTGTCCACCCTCCACCCCTCCTTCTCTCCACCATTCCGCCCTTCCACCTCTCCACCATTCCGCCTCTCCATCCCTCCATCTCTCCACCCTTCTACCCCTCCATCTCTCCACCCTTCCACCCCTCCATCTCTCAACCCTTCCACCCCTCCTTCTCTCGGCCATTCCACCCTCATCTCTCCACCATTCCGCCTCTCCACCTCTCCACCATTCCGCCCTTCCACCCCTCCACCTCTCCACCATTCCACCCCTCCATCTGTCCACCATTCCACCCTTCCCCCCCTCCATCTCTCCACCCTTCCACCCATCCACCTCTCCACCCTTCCACCCCTCCATCTCTCGGCGAGAGCGCGGCCACACTCGCGGGGTAAGAGCGAGCATCGCATTAGGGCCGAACCTCCGCCGCCCCCCCGCCCCCCCTCTCTTATATTAAACTGTTCGCCTGGCGTTCGCTGAACTTTAACAAGGAGGAACTTTTCGCATTATCTCTCGGGGGGGGGGGGGGGGACGACGCACCTTAGTGCACTGCAGGCGCGCCGCCCCCCACCGCTCTTGCTGGGGAGTAAGGGGTGGGAGAGGGGGGAGAGGGGGCCACCCATAAATATGCAATTGCTTAATGATTTTTCTATCTGGTGAGGGGGGGGAGGGGCGCCATCAGAGACTAGGAATCTAAGACGCTCATCCTTTTCTGTTCAGAGATATAGGATTACCATCGCTGATAAGGATTAAATATATTCAACGCATTTTTAATCAACGCACCGCTTACTAATTACTACACGCAAACGCACCCACGCGTAATGTCTACAAACAAACAAATCCCAAAATACATACGTGCTAACCTACAACCTCCCCCCCCCCCCACCAACACATACACAGAAACAACTTCACTCCCCCCCCCCCCCCGACACACACACACAGAGGCCTAGCAACAGCAACAGAAGCGGAAGCAACAGCAGCAGCCACCGCCACCGCAGCAGCAGCAGCAGCAGCAGGAGGCAGCGGCGGGGCCCCCGAGTCCAGTTCGCCACCAGGAGGCCGTAACAACCACATTCCTTTAAACATATTGAACATTTCCACAAATATCCTTGGGTATTTGCTCTCCCTCCAGGCACACGCCTCGCCTTAACGACCGGCAACCGGCCCGCAGCCCCGACCGGCCTCTCCGGACCGAGCTCATCTACCGACCCACTCTACTTTGTCTACCCCTACGACCCCTCCACTGCATGACGTCACTAAGTTAAGAAGCTGATGATAGTAGCCAAGACCATTAACCTAATAAGGAATAACCATGCTAGCAACTGATTAAAATGACTATTGGCAAAAACCGCAACTATGCAATCGTTTTAGAATAACAGTAATGATTGTAATAATTACAGAGCACCAATAATGGCAATGGCTGTAGTAATTATAATGTAATAACAAAAGTAATCTCCTTTATATCTGTTTTCATTATCATTATCAGTACATCAGCATTATAGTAATAATCAGCATTATCATCATTATATTCCTCATTATCCATGTTATCAATACTATTTCATCATAATTCTTTCTGATATGATCATTATTTTTAATCCAGTATTTTGAGCATTATAGATATTACCATCATTAATTGCCATCAATATGACAATAACACCAACAAGATATTAAAGATATGAATAACATTAACATGAATATCAGTAATGCCAAAATAAAAACGTGACATTAAAATTATTCAAAATCTTATAACAGTGACAGCAGTAGCAGTAAAATTAAAGAACAAGAACAAGCAGCAATGCCAGCGGTGGTAGTAATAGCAATATTAACAGTAGTAATGGTAGCAATATCAGTGGTCCAAATAGCAACAGTAGTAGTCCTAAGCATAGTAATAATAGTCATAAAAATAGTAGCACCTTCCTAATAACAACAATAATAGTCACAAGCATAGTAATAGTAGCCATACAGTTAGTAGCACCTTCCTAATAAGAACAACAATAATAATAATACCAACAACAAAAATATTCATAAGCATAGTAATAGTAGTCATACAATGAATAGCACCTTCCTAATAACGACAACAACAATAATAATAACAACAATGATAGTCATAAGCATAGTAATAGTAGTCATACAATGAATAGCACCTTCCTAATAACGACAACAACAATAATAATAACAACAATAATAGTCATAAGCATAGTAATAGTAGTCATACAATGAATAGCACCTTCCTAATAACGACAACAACAACAATAATAGTCATAAGCATAGTAATAGTAGTCATACAATGAATAGCTCCTTCCTAATAACGACAACAACAATAATAATAACAACAATAACAGTCACAAGCATAGTAATAGTAGTCATACAATGAATAGCACCTTCCTAATAACAATAACAATAATAACAACAACAATAATAGTCATAACCATAGTAATAGTAGTCACACAGTGAATAGCACCTTCCTAATAACGACAACAACAATAACAACAACAATAACAACCACAATCATTACAAAAACAATATAATTATCTAAGGGCGATCCATCATGGCACCTCGTAGAAAAGGTCGGAGTGCCATCCAAGCGACGCCCGTAAGGCCTAAAGCGCAACGATTCACAACGCCTTTCTCGACCTTATGGACAAGGAAGGCGTGTGTTGTACGTGTGTTGACCGCGGGAGGAAGGAGGGAAGGCGAGAGAGAGACGAAAGAAGGAAAGACGGGAGTGAGAAATGACAGAGAGAAACACATGGAAAGAAGGAAAGAATAACGGGAGAAAATAGGAGAAGATGAATGAAGCAATGAGGAAGGGAAAGACAGACACGAGGGAAGAAAGGAGAAACATGAAAACAAATGAAAGAAAGAAAGAACGAAGAACGGAATGAGGGAAAAATGACAGTATGAACTAAAAAAAAATCAGGAAGACGTAGGGCGAAACAAAGGAAGGGAAAGATCTAAAAATAAAAAAAGAAGTCAGACACAAGAAGGAAGATGAATGGAAGAAACGAAAACAGGAAGAACGAACGCGAGAGAAGGAAGGGCCCAATGAAAGGAAGGAGAAGTTGGATAAAATGACGAAAGGAAGGCGGAGAGAGAAAGAAACAAAGGGGGGGGGGGGATTGAAACAGAGAAGTTAAGAATGACAAGGAAACAAAAAGCGAAAGGAAAAACATAAAGAAAATAAGAACTGGAAGAAAGGACAGAAAAAATAACAAAACAACGAAGAAAACGGAAGAACAACAGATGGGGAACTGAAGAAAAAAAACACAAAACAACTCACAAAATAATTCTCGAAAAAGACAAGAAAATTACGAAGCAAGGGGACGGAGAAAACAAGAAAACAGGGGGGAAATGAAGCAAGGGAAGACGCAAAACATGGAAG
>NC_091559.1:2578369-2580869 GCF_042767895.1 Penaeus vannamei | reverse complement strand
CGATACGCGAGAGGTCATAAAACACGTTTATACATTATACAATCCCACTTGCGCCGCGGGGCCTTGCTATCGCGCGCAGCAGAAAAAGAAGCAGAAGAAGAAGAAGAAGAAGAAAAAGAAAAAAAGAAGAAAAAGAAGAAGAAGAAGAAGAAGAAGGAGGATGAGAAGAAGAAGGAGAAGTAGAAGTAGAAGTAGAAGTAGAAGACGAAGAAGAAGAACAAGAAGAGGAAGATGAGCAAGAAGAAGAGGAAGAAAAATGAAGAAGAAGAAGAAGAAGGAGGAGAAGCAGAAAGAGGAAGAAGACGAGGAAGAAGAAGAAGAAGAAGAAAGAACACCACCATTTGCCGGAACTATCACACGCCGAAGAAGAAGAAGAACAAGAACAAGAACAAGAACAAGAACAAGAAAAAGAAAAAGAAAAAAGAAGACCACCATTTGCCGGAACTATCACACGCCGAAGAAGAAGAAGAAGAAGAAGAAGAAGAAGAAGAAGAAGAAGAAGAACAAGAACAAGAACAAGAAAAAGAAAAAGAAAAAAGAAGACCACCATTTGCCGGAACTATCACACGCCGAGATCGCTCCTTCAAAAATGCATAACGAGCGATAGGACGGGAGATCCAGACGTATAAAGTAGACAAAAGGATTATAATTTGGGCCACGATGAACGAGACTTAAAAAGCCCGCGCGGTGCCGCAGCGGGAGCAGTGAGGCGACGAGGGGAGCCTGAGGGGAGGGGTGGGGGTGGGGGTGGGGTATGAAGGGGAAGGGGTGGGGGAAGGGGAGCATGAGGGGAGGGGTGAGGCGACGGGGGAGCCTGAGGGGAGGGAGTGGGGAGCCTGAGGGGAAGGGGTGAGGGGAGGGGGAGGGGGTGGGGGAGTACGAAGGGGAAGGGGGGGAGGGGGGAAGGCGCACACCTCACCCTATCCTCGCGTGTCTTGCTTATCCACATTTACTCGCTATTCACGTCGACCTGCAGTCCCTCTTCCCCTTTATCACTCCCCTAAGACATGCAGACGTAGACAGGCGGTTAAGACTGATACAGACACATAGACAGACAGTTAGATACACACACACACACACACGCACGCACGCACACACACACACACACACACACTCACAAACGCACACACACACACACACACACAGACACACACACACACACTCACCCCCAACCCCCCAACCCCAACCCCTCACCCCCCAACCCCCACGCACGCTTTACCAACCAGGAATGCACGAAGCGCTAACAAGGTCGTCGTCAGCCCGCGTCAGCACAATAACAGCCGGGCCGGCATTCCGCGTCAGGAGCGAACCTCGGCGAATCCAGCGCCGCTTCTTGCTCAAAATCCCCCCCTTGATTGCGGGGCCGAAGCGGCGTCAGCGCCTCGGCGTCCGGCGTGCAATTGCGTCTGGCCGTTCGCTCCGTTTGTCTGTCTGTCTGTCTGTCTGTCTGTCTGTCTGTCTGTCTGTCTGTCTGTCTGTCTGTCTGTCTGTCTGTCTGTCTGTCTGTCTGTCTTCTCTGTCTGTCTGATGGGTCTTCTCTTCCTCTTCTTCTTCCTAATCCTTATTTCTTTCTTTCCCTTTCTACTTTCCCTTCCTTCTTCTTCTTCTTCTTCCTCCTCCTCTCTATTCTTCCTTTTCTTCCCTCCCTCCCTTTCTCTATCCGTCACTCATTTTTAAAATTCTTTCTCCTCCCTCCTATCCCTCTCCCTTCCTTCCTTATTCCTCCCTTTCCCTCTACTTTCCCTCTTCCTTCTTTATTTCCTCCCTCCCTCACCTTTTTATCCCTCCTCTCTCTTTCCCTTTCCTTTTTTATTCTTTCTCCCTCTTCCTCCTTTATTCCCTCTCTATCCTTCTTCCTCTACTTCTCTCTCTCTCTCTCTCTCCCTTCCATTCTTCCTTTCTTCCCTCCCCGCCTTTCCCTCTACCCCCTTCCTTCATTATCCCTCCCTCCCTCTATCCTCTCATCCCTCTCCCTTCCTTCCTTATCCCTCCCTCCCTCTACCCCTCTTCCTTCTTTATCCCTCCCTCCCTCTATCCTTCTCCCTTCCCCTCCCCGCCTGTTCGCCACTCCACTCCTTGGCGTCCGATTAGGATGAGAAATGGGGTCCAAGGATTAACGTGATCGCCGGTACAGTTAAGGTAATCTTCACCACTTCCTTGCCCACCCTCTCCCTTTCCCCTTCCTCTCTCCCTCAACCCCAAAACACACGCACGCACGCACATACACACAGTCAGACACACACGTACACACACGTCAAACACGCACACGCACACGCACGCACGCAAAAACACACAGACAAATCAAACACACACACCTACACACACCCACATCCACACACACCCTCCACACCCACACACATCCACCCTCCACACCCACACCCACCCACCCCCACCCACACCCACACCCACACACCCACACACACCCACACCCACACCCAAACCCCCCACACCCACCCACACACATCCCCCCCCACCACCCCACACCCACCCACACACGCCG
>NC_091559.1:2565869-2570869 GCF_042767895.1 Penaeus vannamei | reverse complement strand
CTCCCTTCCCTCTCTCCCACCCACCCTCCCCTTCCTCCCTCCCTTCCCTCCTCCCTCCCTCCCTCCCTCCCTCCCTCCCTCCCTCCCTCCCTCCCTCCTTCCTTCCCTCCCTCCTCCTTTTCCTCCCTCCTCCTTTTCCTCCCTCCCTCCCTTCCCACCCCTCTCTCCCTCTCTCCCTTCCTTCCTCCCTCTCTCCCTCAACACCTACACAAACACCCTCCCATCACACTAAAAGCACACAAGCGAATTCTCCATCTCGAAACGTATCATTAATCATGGAAGCAATATTATGAACCTCCCAATCATTAAACTCTGGATCCGGACCAGAGAACCAGTGATCATCCCTGTGCATGCAACACGCTGATGTTATTATGATAAGGAATGCAGAACCAGAAGCAATAATATGATCAACAGTATCATTAAGGATATATATATAAAAAATAAAGGATAATACACATAAATATTTTTAAAAATAATAATAGTAAAGACTAGTAATAACAATTATGATAATAATAATGATACTAATAATAGTAATAATAATAAAACAGTACTAATGATAACGGAAATAATAACAACAAAATGATAAAGAAATCATAAAGAATAACAATAATTAATAATAATAATAATAATAATAATATCAATGTAATACTACTGCTCATAAAAACGATACTACTTCTACTACAAATAATAACAATAATAACAAAGAGTAATACTACTGACAATAAACAACGATAATAATAACAACAAAAAATATAATAATAATAACAATAACAACAATAATAATAATAATAATAATAATAATAATAATAATAATAATAATAATAATAACAATAACAATAACAACAACAACAACAGCGGAAATACGAATAAAATAACAAAAGCAGAAGGTCGAAAACTCTTCTTCCCTTCGACGAACCTGCAATAAAACCTGTCAGAGAAGAGAGAAGACGAGAGAGATAATAATAACGCCAAAAGAGAGAGAGAGAGAGAGAGAGAGAGAGAGAGAGAGAGAGAGAGAGAGAGAGAGAGAGAGAGAGAGAGAGAGAGAGAGAGAGAGAGAGAGAGAGTGCGAAAGAAAGAAAAAAAAAAAAACGGGTTTGATTCTATTTATATCCTGTCAGATCCGCGGATACGAGCGTCCGTTCGTCCGTGCGTGTGTCCGTTCGTTCGTTCTTTTGTCCCTCCGTCCGTCTGTCTGTCTGTCTGTCCGTTCGTCCGTCCGTTCGTTCTTTTGTCCCTCCGTCAGTCCGTTCGTCCTTCAATCCGTCCATTTGTTCGTTCGTCCCTCCGTCCGTTCGTCCCTCCGCCCGTCCTTTCATCCCTCAAGCCCTCCGTCCCTCCGCCCGTCTGTCCCTCCGTTCTTTCGTCCCTCCGTCTGTTGGTCCCTCCGTCTGTTGGTCCCTCCGTCCGTCTATCCTTCCATCCCTCTATCCCTCCGTCCCTCCGTCCGTCTATCCTTTCATCCCTCAATCCCTCCGTCCCTCCGTCCGTCTATCCTTTCATCCCTCAATCCGTCCGTCTGTTGGTCCCTCCGTCCGTCCGTCTGTTGGTCCCTCCGTCCGTCCGTCTGTTGGTCCCTCCGTCCGTCCGTCTGTTGGTCCCTCCGTCCGTCCGTCTGTTGGTCCCTCCGTCCGTCCGTCTGTTGGTCCCTCCGCCCGCCCGTGTGTGCGTGCGTGTCGCGGCCTCTGTCATGCAGGAGTGGCCCGGACCCGTTCTCTGGTGGACTCGCTCCTGCTCCGCCAGATCATCTCACTATAATCATCTCCGACTACTGCCCTCCACGCTCCCCTCCTCCGCCCCCCCCCCCATCCCCTCCGCCGGCCCACCCATCCCCTCCGCTCCCCATCCCCTCCGCTCCCCTCTCCGTTCTCTTCTTCTTCTCCCTTCTCTCCTCCCTCTTCTACCTTCTCTTCTTTTTCTCCCTTCTCTCCTCCCTCCTCTCCCTTCTCTTCTTCTCCCTTCTCTCCTCCCTCTTCTACCTACTCTCCTTTCGTCTCCTTCTCCCACTCCCTTCCTCCTTCCATTCTTACTAACGTCCCTCCGCCTCTCCCTCTCCGTCTCCCCTCCCTCTTCCATCTTCACTGCTCTCCGTCCCCTATTCTCCCCTTCGCCTCCTTCTTTCCCCTGGCTCCCCCCCTGCCCCCCCCCAGCGCCCCATCATCATACCTCCATCCTCAATTTCTTCGGATATTACTTTTCTTTATATTTATTTATTCAAGTCTCGATCTTTTTTTTTGTGTGTGTGTGCTTCTGTTTCCTCTTCCTCCTCAATTTACTCCTGATATCTCTTCTTCCTTTTTTTTTGTTTTTTGTTTTTTTGCTCCTTAATAATTTGCTTCTGCAATTTCTTTTCCTTTTTCTTACACCACGATTTACTCCAATCTCTTTCCTTCTTCCACAGTAATTTGTTTTTGATATTTCTTCTTTTTCCTCATTTATTCTTATCCTTCCTATATAAAAAGAAGAGATTGAGGAGACGTATAATGAAGTGAACGATGGGAAACAGGAAAACGAAGGAGGATTAAAGAAAATGAACAAAGAAGGAAAATAACGGCGTCGGAAATACTTTTCGAGAACGGGAAAAGGGGGAGATAAGAAGCAGAACGAATAAAGAGGAAATGGAGGATGAAGCACACACACGCGCGTGAGCACTACCTCTCAAACACAAACACACGCACACACACACACACACACACACACACACACACACACACACACACACACACACACATACACACACACACACATACACAGAGAAACAAACACAGAGAAACACACACACACACACACACACACACACACACACACACGCACACACACGCACACAGACACACACGCACACACACACGCACACACACAGACACACAAACACACGCACACACACACACACACACACACGCACGCACACACAAGCAACACAAAAGTGGCTGCAGCAGTGTCAGTAGCCGTCCAACATCACTTACTAAGACAAGGGTACAAACGCCTTGGGCCTTGCAACCTTCCCTCCTCCCCCTCCCCCTCTCCCCCCAACCAGCACGACTCCCCCTTCCTACTTCTCCCCCAGCCTTAGAGGCCCCCTATCCCCCAACCTCCCCGACTCCCTTCCCCTTCCCCTTACTCCCCTTCCCCCAAAGTCCCCCTCCCTACCTCCTTCCTCCGGAACCAAACTCCCCTATCCCCCTTCTCCTCGGACCCGTACCCCCACCTCCCCCTTCCCCTAAGACCCCCTCTCCTTACCTCCTTCCCCTACGACCCCCTCCCCTTACCTCCTTCCCCCTAAGACCCCTCTCCCTTACCTCCTGCCCCTAAGACCCCCTCCCATTGCCTCCTCCCCATAAACTCCCCCTCCTCCACCTCCCCCTCTCCCCCTCCTCCCCTGCCGCGCCACCACACTTGTCATCCTTCAGGTGAACTTTGCGAAGGTTCACTCGAAACACTCGCCTGAACGCAGGACCAGGCGGGAACAATGTTACAATTTGTTGGCGTTGCTGATGTGTTTATATCTGTGTCTGAGTTTGAGTTGAGTGCCCTCTCTGTGTGTGTGTGTGTGTGTGTGTGTGTGTGTGTGTGTGTGTGTGTGTGTGTGTGTGTGTGTGTGTGTGTGTGTGTGTGTGTGTGTGTGTGTGTGTATGTGTGTATCTGTGTTTGTTTGAGTGAAGTGTGTGTGTGTGTGTGTGTGTGTGTGTGTGTGTGTGTGTGTGTGTGTGTGTGTGTGTGTGTGTGTGTGTGTGTGTGTGTGTGTGTGTGTGTGTGTGTGTTTTCGCGTGAGTGTGAATGAAAATAAATGAGAATTTGAGTGCGAGTACGAATATGAGCGTTGTGCGTAAACACGAATGCGACAACGAGGGCGAGTGCAGCCTACGTAAGCGTGGGCGTGCGTGTGCATGTGGGTGCGCGTGTGTGCGTGTCGCTCTTGGCATTCAAACGACTACACATACCAACAGACGCACACACGGTAGCAGACGCGGCCGGGTATGTATTTATGCAAATGTATGCAGACCGATAAAGTTCAGCCGATACAAACATACGAGAATATAACCGGGCATCAATAACCGGACGCGGCGATAAGGAAAATAAAAATAATTCCCGCGGAGACAGCCAATAAAAAAAGGACATTGGAGCGAACGACTGCCATCAGTGCCAATGCTATACCGCGCCGCAACATCAACATACGCATAGAGCCATTAGAGCGTGCCACGCATACCACCACATCCCCCCCCTCCCCCCCTCCCTCTCTCTCTCCCTCACCCTCATCCTCACCCTCTCCTTCCCTACCTCCCTTTCACCATACTTGTTTTGCCTTCCCTCCACCTCTCTCTCTCTCTCTCTCTCTCTCTCTCTCTCTCTCTCTCTCTCTCTCTCTCTCTCTCTCTCTCTCTCTCTCTCTCTCTCTCTCTCTCTCTCTCTCTCTCTCTCCATACTTACCTTGCCTTCCTTACCCCACCCCCCTCTCTTCCTCGCCTCTCTACTCCCCCATTACTCCGTCCCCTCTCCTCCGGCCCCTCCCTGCCGTATCCCCCTCACCCCTACCCCTACTCCCCCATACCGTCTTCCCTCCACCCCACTCCCTCACCCGACTCACCCGCTCAAGCCCTTCCTAGCGCGGTAATGTTCTCCCTCCTCGCCCCCTCCCTCCCTCCCCCCCCTCCCTCCTCCTTCCTTTCCCCTTCACCCTTCTTCCTCCACCCTTCCTCCTCCTCTTCCTCCACCCTTCCTCCTCCCCCTCCACCCTTCATCCTCCCTCCTCCTCCTCCTCCCCCTTCCTCCTCCTCCTCCTCCTCCCTTCCTCCTCCTCCTACTCCCCCCTTCCTTCCTTTCCCTCTCCCCCTTCCTGCCTCCTCCTCCTCCTCCTCCTCCTCCTCCTCCTCCTCCTCCTCCTCCTCCTCCTCCTCCTCCTCCTCCTCCTCCTCCTCCCCCTTCCCTCCCTCCTTACTCACAACAGCCGCCTCTGGACATGCTGGAAATAGGCATTCCTTCTGGCTTCGTAATGCCACTTCAGG
>NC_091559.1:2558369-2563369 GCF_042767895.1 Penaeus vannamei | reverse complement strand
CGCCCTCGTAAACTGCTCCTCCGCCCCCCTCCCCCTCGTGCTAAATCTCCCGCGATGCCCACCTGTTGTGCTCTGGTACTCTCTCCCTCTTGGCACGCGGGGGCTTCTCTCTCCCTCTTTCTATTTATCTTTCCGGTTCACTTTCTCCCCAGGTGTGAAAGCTACAGAGTCTCCTGGATGTCGCTTAAATGTTTCTTTTTTTAATTTTCTCCTCCTCCTCCTCCTCCGTTTTTTTTTTTATCCATTGCTACTATCATTATCTTCTCTTCTCCTCCTCCTCCTCGCCCCCCCCGTCACCATTTCCCAAATCACGATCTCTCTCCATCTCCAACACTCCTCGTTATGCATCCCATTTTGCTTCTCCATTCTCCTTTCCTCCCTCCATCTTCCTTTCCTTCCCTCTCTCCCATTCTCTCCCCCATTCCCTCTTCCCTTTCCTCCCTCTCTCCCATTCGCTCCACCCTTCGCCCTCTCCCCCATTTCCTCCTCCTTTCCCTCCCTCTAACCCATTCCCTCCTTCCTTTCCCTCCTCTCTCTCCTATGCTCTTCCCCATTCCCTCTTCCCTTCCCTCCTTCCTTTCCCTCCCTCTCTCCCATTCTTTCCCCAATTCCCTCTTCCCTTCCCTCTCCTCTCTCCTATTCTCTCCCCCATTCCCTCTTTCCTTCCCTCCTTCTTTTCCCTCCTTCTCTCCCCAATTCCCTCTTCCCTTCCCTCCCTCTCTCCTATTCTCTTCCTCATTCCCTCTTCCCTTTCCCTCCCTCTCCTCTATTCCCTCTTCCCTTCCCTCCCTCTCTCTCATTCTCTCCCACTCTCTCCCCCATTCCCTCCCTCTCTCCCATTATCTCACCCATTCCCTCTTCCTTCCTTCCTTCCCTCCCTCCCCCACTCTCTCCCCATCCTCCCCCAACCACTTAACCTTCGAAGATGTCAACTTAACCAAATTGCAATGACCTCCAAACATGAACTCCAAACGCCACAAAAAAAATAATAAAATAAAATAAAAACAACAACAAAAACTCCCCCCCAAGAAAAACGCAGATAAAACAACCATAATTTAATCACACAGACACACACACACACAAAAAAAAAAACATAATTTAATCACACAGACACACACACACAAAAAAAAATAATGGATAATAATTCCCATGCTCATATCATATGCAGCAGCAACCCCGAAGACCAGAATTCCCCCTCCACCTCCCCCGCCCCCGTCCCCTCCCCCCCCACACACACACATCAAAGACTGAAGTGTCATTACCCAACGCCATAATCATTATCATTACCCAAACAAAAATTGGCCGAGCCGCATCAACGTCAACCGAGCAAGGACAGGATAATGGCCTCACGCGACGGGGTCTCATCGCCGCCGCCGCTGCCAACCTACTCCTGCTTTTATTATTTTGGCCGCTCGCAAGTGGGGGAGGAGGTGGAGGTAGAGGTGGAGGTGGAGGAGGAGGTGGAAGAGGGGGTGGAGGAGGTGGAGGTAGAGGAGGTGGAGGTGGAGGTGGAAGAGGAGGTGGAGGAGGGGGTGGAGGTTGAGAGAAGGTGGAGGAGGAGGAGGAGGAGGAAGTGGAGGAGGAGGTGGATGTGGTGGAAGACGAGGAGGAGGAGGAGGTGGAGGTAGAGGGGGTGGGAGGAGGAGGAGGAGGTGGAGGTGGGAGGTGGAGGAGGAGGAGGAGAAGTTGGGAAGGAGGGAGGGTGGAAAGAAGGATCTCCACAGAGAGAGAGAGAGAGAGAGAGAGAGAGAGAGAGAGAGAGAGAGAGAGAGAGAGAGAGAGAGAGAGAGAGAGAGAGAGAGAGAGAGAAAGAGACAAAGAGAGAAAGAGACAGAGACAGACACAGAGAAGAAAATCAGAGAGAGAGATCATCAGGAACCAAAGAGCTAGAGAAGAGAGAACACACAAAACTCGACCAAGAAAAGCCAGCCGGGCAAGCGAGGCGAACGCAGAGAAACGGAGACAAGAGAGAAACGGAGACAAGAGAGAAACGGAGACAATAGAGAAACGGAGACAATAGAGAAACGGAGACAAGAGAGAAACGGGGACAAGAGAGAAACGGAGACAAGAGAGAAACGGAGACAAGAGAGAAACGGAGACAAGAGAGAAACGGAGACAAGAGAGAAACGGAGACAAGAGAGAAACGGAGACAATAGAGAAACGGAGACAAGAGAGAAACGGGGACAAGAGAGAAACGGAGACAAGAGAGAAACGGAGACAAGAGAGAAACGGAGACAAGAGAGAAACGGAGACAAGAGAGAAACGGAGACAAGAGAGAAACGGAGACAAAAGTATCACTCTCTCTCTCGCCTCAGCCGAGCCCCCCGAGTCAGCATGACAGCCTCGGAGTCATTCTGCATATCTCCGGGTCACGTTAAGCCGTAACCTCCGAGCCCGAGAGTGACGCAACCCTTTTTAGCCAAATCATCTGGCAATCGCCGAGGCTGTAAACAATCCTCCTCCTCCTCCTCTTCCTCCTCCTCCTTCTCCTTCTCCTTCTCCTTCTCCTTCTCCTTCTCCTTCTCCTTCTCCTTCTCCTTCTCCTTCTCCTTCTCCTTCTCCTTCTCCTTCTCCTTCTCCTTCTTCTTCTTCTTCTTCTTCTTCTTCTTCTCCTTCTCCTTCTCCTTCTCCTTCTCCTTGTCCTTCTCCTTCTCCTTCTCTTCTTCTTCCAACGCCACGGCCTTCCTTCTCCTCTTCGTATGTTGGTGTTCTCACTTCTCCTTTCTTTTACTTGAATTCTTTTACAGACAGTATATCATTTTTTTTTCCTTCTCCTCCTCCTCTCACTTTCACTGCTCCCCTCTTTTACTTGTTTTTGAATTCTTTTATATACAGCATATAATCTTTTTCCTCCTTCTTCTCCTCCTCCTCCTCTCACTTGTTCTCCTTTCCTCGCCTAACGTTCGCCCTCTTCCATCTTTCACTTCTTCCTTTCTTTCTTTCTTTCGTAAGCGCACAGCATTCACTGGACACCAGAAGCCTCCCTCTGTCACGGCCAAACTCACCCAAAGTATTTATGACAACTATTATCTCCCCTTCCCTTCCCTTCCCTCCCCTCCCCTGCCCTCTCCTTCCCTTCACTCCCCTCCCCTGCTCTCTCCTTCCCTCTCCTTCCCTCCTCCTGCCCTCTCCTTCCCACCACTCCACTCCCCTGCCCTCTCCTTCCCTCCCCTCCCTGCCCCTCGAACTGCCACCCCCCTCTCCTCCAGCCCCTCTCTCTACCTCTCTCCCTCTCCCCTCTTCTCCCCTCCCTCACCCTCTCCTCCTCTCCTCTCCCCTCCTCTCCTCTCCCTTACCCTCACCCTCTCCCCTCCTTTCCTCTTCCTCTCCTTCTCCCTCCCCCTCCCTCCCTCCTTTCCTCTCCCTCACCCTCACCCCTCCTTTCCTCTCCCTCACCCTCTCCCTCCTCCTCTCCTCTCCCCCACCTCCCTCCCTCTCCCTCTCCCTCTACCCTCCTTTCCTCCCCCCACCTCCCCCTCCCTCTCCCCTCCTCTCCTCTCCCTCTCCCCCCCTCTCCCTCCTCCTCTCCCCCTCCCTCTCCTCCTTCCCTCTCCTCTCCCTCTCCCTCTCCCCTCCTCTCCCTCTCCCTTCTCCCCTCCTTTCCTCCCCTACCTCCCCTCCCTCTCCCTCCTCTCCCTCTCCCTCTCCCCACCTCTCCCTCTCCCTCTCCCTCTTCCCTCCTCTCCCTCACCCTCTCCCTCTCCCTCCTTTCCTCTTCCTCTCCCCTCCTTTCCTCTCCCTCTCCCCCTCCTCTCCCTCCTCTCCTTCTCCTTCTCCCCTCTCCCCCTCCCCTCCTTTCCTCTCCTCCTTGCCCTCTCTCCTCCTTTCCTCTCCTCCTCACTCTCACCCCTCCTTTCCTCTCCCTCACCCTCTCCCCACCTCTCCTTCTCCCTCTCCCCTCCTCTCCTCTCCTCACCCCTCCTTTCCCTCCCCTCCTTCTCCCCTCCTCTCCTTCTCCCTCTCCCTCTCCTCCTCCTCTCCCTTACCCTCTCCCTCCTCTCCTTCCTCCTTCTCCCTCTCCCTCTCCCTCCTCCTTTCCTCCTCCCCTTCCTCCCCTCCCCTACGAAAATTCTACCTGGCGTATCTGATCTCAAGAAGATTGCCAAGACAACGTCAAAGGGTTCCTTGTTGCAGAGCGAAAATATTGCATGGCGCGGCCCCGAATAAGAAAAAGAAAAAAAAAAAAATCTTATTACTGCTTTAATAAGAGCGCGCGGATTTCGCTCCCCTGGCTTGGCGCTTTCTTGCCCCGGGGGCCCCCCGAGATCGCGCGGATGATCCCCCGCTAATAACTGGCTCGTTTCCACCGTTGCGTTCTCTCCGTGGCTGCCTGATTGCATGCCCGCTCGTTCTCTGCTTGCTTGGCTGTTTCCCTGCCCGCCTGTCTGCCCGCCGGCATTCGCGCTTGATTGACTACCGCGTTGCTCGTTTCCTCCCTGTTTGCTTGCTTACGTGTCGCTTGCTTGCTTGCTTGCTTACCAGCCTGCCTGCTTGCCTGCCTGCCCGCAAGTCCGCCGCCATACTAAAGTAAAACGAAAACCCTAAAAAAAAAAAAAAAATCGTCTGCATTCCCCGACGCCGCTCCAGACGCCCGCGCCTCCCGCCCGCGCCTCCCGCCCGTGCCTCCGCATTCCCGCGCGTGCGTGCGTGCGTGCGTGTCCTCAAGCCTATAAAATTTAGGCCGATAATTTCATTCGAGCCGAGCCTCTCGCCTCTCGCCTCGCACTCCGGCGTCGCCCACGTGACGCAAAAGTGAAGTCAGGGAAGTGAAGTCAGGGAAGTGAAGTCAGAGAAGTGAAGTCAGGGAAGTGAAGTCAGGGAAGTGAAGTCAGAGAAGTGAAGTCAGGGAAGTGAAGTCAGAGAAGTGAAGTCAGGGAAGTGAAGTCAGGGAAGTGAAGTCAGATGCAGACGTGACACGAGAGGCGCAGCAGCAACGGCAGCTCTTGTTGGAGATCCCGTGTCTCCATCAGGCGAACCGGGATCTGCAACCTCGGCAATCG
>NC_091559.1:2550869-2553369 GCF_042767895.1 Penaeus vannamei | reverse complement strand
TGGAAATTGAAGCAGGGGACGGAGAAACAAGAAAGATGGAGAGGGGGAAGGAGGGTAGAGAGAGAGACAAAAAGAAGGACCACGGAGGGATGAAAACAAAACAAGAAAACTGGAAGAACAAGTAAGCGGAGTAGGGGAGGGAGGGAGGGAGGGGGCGGGGAGAGAGGGAGAGAGAGAGAGAGAGAGAGAGAGAGAGAGAGAGAGAGAGAGAGAGAGAGAGAGAGAGAGAGAGAGAGAGAGAGAGAGAGAGAGAGAGAGAGAGAAAGAAGAGAGAGAGAAAGAAAGAGAGAGAGTGAGAGTGAGAGAGAGAGAGGGGGGAGAGAGAAAGGGAGAGAGAAAGGGAGAGAAAGAGAGTCAGAGAGCCAGAAACAGAGAGCGAAAGTCTAAGAAACAGCGAGATAACCAACAAACAAAAACAAAAAAAAGCACGAGAGCGAAAGCGGGGTAGAAAGAGAGAGAGAGAGAGAGAGAGAGAGAGAGAGAGAGAGAGAGAGAGAGAGAGAGAGAGAGAGAGAGAGAGAGAGAGAGAGAGAGAGAGAGAGAGAGAGAGAGAGAGAAGGGAAAACACGCCACGCACCGCCAGCCCCTCTCCACATCCGACTTGCCAAAGACTAAAACGTATCCGCAATAAATCATCACACTTTTTCCCCCCCGAGTTGTCCCGCCACAAAGTCGCAGCTAATGATCGCCCACGGTATGCATGGGCTATGGGGAAGGGAGGGGAAGGGAGGGGAAAGGAGGGGGAAGGGGAAGTGGGCTGGATGGGGAAAGGGAGATGGAAGAGGAGCGGGAGAGGGAAAGGGAGAGGGGAAGGGAAGAGGAAGGGAGGGGGAAAGGAGGGGGAAAGGGAAAGGGAGAGGGAAGGGAAGGGATGGGGGAAGGGAGGGGAAGTGGGCTGGATGGGGAAAGGAAAGGGAGAGGGAGAAGGGAGGAGAGGAGAGGGAGGGAAGTGGGCTATGGGAAGGCAGGGGAAAGGGAGGGGAAGGGAAGGGAAGTGGGCTGGATGGGCTATGGGGAAGGGGGGAAGTGGGCTGGATGGGGAAAGGGAGAGGGAAAGGGAGGGAGAGGGAGGGAAGGGGAGGGGAAAGGGAAGGGGAAAGGAGGGGAAAGGGGAGGGAGAGGGAGGAGGGAGAGGGAGGGGGAATGGATGGGGGAAGGGAGGAAGGAGAGGGAAGGGAAGGGGAAGGGAAGGGGATGGGAGAGGGGAAGGGAAGGGAAGGGATGGGGAAGGGAGGGGATGGGAGAGGAGAGGGGGAGTGGGCTAGATGGGGGAGGGTAGCGGGTGGAAAAGGGAAGGGTTGGGGGTGGGTAGGGGTGGGAGGGGGAAGTGTAGTGGGCAGGATGGAGTAGGGGAGAGGGGAGAGATATGGGGAGTGGGACAGCGAGAGGATAAGGTGGAGAGGAGAGCGGAGAAGGGACAGTATAAAGGGGAAGAGGAGGGGAGATGGGAGAGGAGAGAAGGGAAGGAAGGGGGACAAAAGATTGGGAGCACGGCATCCAAAAGATAAAGAATAAAGAAGAGAGGAGGGACAGACGGGGATAGAGGAGCAGAGGGAGTGAAGAGTGGGAAGAGGGGGGGGGAGGAGCAGAGGGAGTGAAGAGTGGAAAAGAGGGTGGAGGGTAGGGGTGGGGGGAGGAACAGAGGTATAGAGAAAAACAGACCATAATTCAAATTGCCCCATGGATAATTACCAGGTGACGTCAGCCCGCCATAACGACCCTGGGTGACACGCGGGGATTACTGTTGCCGACTTTCAACCCCCACCCCCACCCCACCCCCACCCCATCCCCATCCCCTATCCCCCATCCCTCCCTTGTCCGTGCGAGTTCCTGTTGCTAGCGCTCACCTGGGAGGGAGGGAGGGAGGGAGGGAGGGAGAGAGGGAGAGAGGGAGAGAGGGAGAGAGGGAGAGAGGGAGAGAGGGAGAGAGGGAGAGAGAGAGAGAGAGAGAGAGAGAGAGAGAGAGAGAGAGAGAGAGAGAGAGAAAGAGGTGAGAGAGAGTTAAGAAAGAGGGTGCAGGAAAAAAAGGTGAGAGAAAAAGGGGGAAATAAAAGAGAGGGAGAGATAACGAGAAAGAAATAGAAAGAACGCGCCGAAAGTTTGTTAAAGCAAGTGATAAACGGTGGTGGAGATAACGGTTGCCATAGTACTAGAAACTCTAGAAGTGCTTTAAGAATACTCCTCAAAACAAATCACCATTTCTAGACAAAACCCGACGAACTAGACTCCGCCCCCCAAAAAAACAACAACAACAACATAACAAAGCGAAAACACAACGAAAACCACGGCGAAACACTTGGCCCTAAACTCGCCCCCGTGTCTCCCTCAGTCTACCCTTAAATTATCCCACCTTCCGTTTTCTTTCAAGCGTGTCATGGGGGGGGTTCGATCACGTCTCCCTCGGCCGAGCGGCTTACCCTTCCCTCCTATTCCCTCCTATCCTCCTCCCCTCCCCCCTTCCCCCTCTCTCCTTCGAGCCGTCCTCCAACGTGGGTGACGA
>NC_091559.1:2543369-2545869 GCF_042767895.1 Penaeus vannamei | reverse complement strand
GAGCGACTGAGAGAGAGAGAGAGAGAGAGAGAGAGAGCGACCGAGGGAGAGCGACCGAGAGAGAGAGAGAGAGAGAGAGAGAGAGAGAGAGAGAGAGAGAGAGAGAGAGAGAGAGAGAGAGAGAGAGAGAGAGAGAGAGAGAGAGAAAGAGAGAGAGAGAGAGAAAGAGAAAGAGAAAGAGAGAGAGAGAGAGTGATATATATAGAGAGAAAATGAGTGTGAGTGGGTGAGCAAATAAGTATGAGTGAATGAATGAGTAAATGAGAGTAATTGAGAGAGCGAGTGAGTAAATGAGCGAGTAAGAGCGAGTGCCCGCGTCTCTCCACGCCCGTCCCTCCGCCCAAGCACACAAATCTCCGAATAACAGCCCCACCAGCCGGATTCCAGCGCCCGATTCCGAGAGAGCGCCCCCTACCCACCCCAACCCACCTCACCCCCACCCCACCTCCCTCCCCACCCCACCCGCCGGATTCCAGCGCCCGATTCCGAGAGAGCGCCTCCCTCCCCACCCCACCCCACCTCCCACCCCCAACCACCTCCCCACCCCACCCCACCTCCCTCCCCACCCCACCCGCCGGATTCCATCGCCCGATTCCGAGAGAGCGCCTCCCTACCCACCCCACCTCACCCCCACCCCCACCTCCCTCCCCACCCCACCAGCCGGATTCCAGCGCCCGATTCCGAGAGAGCGCCCCCCCACACCACCCCACCTCCCACCCCAACCACCTCCCACCCCCACCCCCTTCGCCGCATCCCTCCGCTGGCAGCCGCATAAAAGCGAGCGATAACGAGAATTTACGTCGAGGAATAACTCACGTCGACTCGCCAGGGCCTGCAATCCCGCGCCCTCTGTCGTTCCCCTTCGCCGCCGAGTCATCCAAGCCACGCGGCTCTCTCAGATGGTTATTGGTGCGCAGGTAGACAGACAGACAGACAGACAGACAGGCAGATAGACAGATAGATAGGCCTATGTAAATAGATAGGCCCATATGGATAGACCTACAAAGATAGATAGACCTAGCTCTCTCAGATGGTTATTGGTGCGCGGGTAGACAGACAGACAGACAGATAGATAGGCTTATATTGAGAGATAGGCCTATATAGATAGACCTACAAAGATAGATAGACCTACAAAGATAGATAGACCTAGCTCTCTCAGATGGTTATTGGTGCGCGGGTAGACAGACAGATAGATAGGCCTATATAGATAGATAGGCCTATATAGATAGACCTACAAAGATAGATAGACCTAGCTCTCTCAGATGGTTATTGGTGCGCGGGTAGACAGACAGACAGACAGATAGATAGGCTTATATAGATAGATAGGCCTATATAGATAGACCTACAAAGATAGATAGACCTAGCTCTCTCAGATGGCTATTGGTGCGCGGATAGACAGACAGATAGATAGGCCTATATAGATAGATAGGCCTATATGGATAGACCTACAAAGATAGATAGACCTAGCTCTCTCAGATGGTTATTGGTGCGCGGGTAGACAGACAGACAGATAGATAGGCCTATACAGATAGAAAGGCCTATATAGATAGACCTACAAAGATAGATAGACCTAGCTCTCTCAGATGGTTATTGGTGCGCGGGTAGACAGACAGACAGATAGATAGGTTTATATAGATAGATAGGCCTAAATAGATAGACCTACAAAGATAGATAGACCTAGCTCTCTCAGATGGTTATTGGTGCGCGGATAGACAGACAGACAGATAGATAGGCTTATATAGATAGATAGGCCTATATAGATAGACCTACAAAGATAGATAGACCTAGCTCTCTCAGATGGTTATTGGTACGCGGATAGACAGACAGACAGACAGATAGATAGGCTTATATAGATAGATAGGCCTATATAGATAGACCTACAAAGATAGATAGACCTAGCTCTCTCAGATGGTTATTGGTGCGCGGGTAGACAGACAGATAGATAGGTTTATATAGAGATAGGCCTATATAGATAGACCTACAAAGATAGATAGACCTATATAAATAGATAGACCTATATAGATAGATAAGACCTATATAGATAGACCTATAGAGATCGATAGATAGATAGAGAGAGGGAGAGAAAGAAATATAGATAGATAGATAGATAGATAGCAGACATACATACACACCCATCCACACACAAAACAAACAAACACAAACACAGCTACATCTCAAAAACAAACATCTGTATCTAACATTCAAAATACCACAAGAACCAATCACACATACGCATAGATATTCCGGTTCCACATACAAGTATACCTTCTTACACACGCAGACAAAGCGAAACCACAGCCGCACAGACAGACATGACGAGCAGACGGACAAACAGCCAAACACGTCCACAACATGAACACGGAATGACAAGATGAAGCTCGCACGATTAACATCAGGGTCCCTCAAGTGTGCGACAGGAGGCAGTGACCGGCACACGAGCACGGATTGGTACGGGAGGAAGGGAGGGGGGGGGAGGAGATGGGGGAGGGGGAGGGGGAGA
>NC_091559.1:2530869-2538369 GCF_042767895.1 Penaeus vannamei | reverse complement strand
GATAACCTCTCGCCCTGCGTCCGAGGAGTCGTCGCGCCGGGCAGCAGCGACAGGCAAACGCGAGACGACGCTCCTGTGCGACCACCTCCTCCTGCTGCTGCTCCTGTGCGACCACCTCCTCCTGCTGCTGCTCCTGTGCGACCACCCCCTCCTGCTGCTGCTCCTGTACGACCACCTCCCCCTACTGCTGCTCCTGTACGACCCCCGCCTCCTGCTGCTGCTCCTGTACGACCACCTCCTCCTGCTGCTGCTCCTGTACGACCACCTCCTCCTGCTGCTGCTCCTGTACGACCACCTCCTCCTGCTGCTGCTCCTGTACGACCACCGCCTCCTACTGCTGCTCCTGTACGACCACCTCCTCCTGCTGTTGCTCCTGTACGACCACCTCCTCCTACTGCTGCTCCTGTACGACCACCTCCTCCTGCTGCTGCTCCTGTAAGACCACCTCCTCCTGCTGCTGCTCCGGTACGACCACCTCCTCCTGCTGCTGCTCCAGCTGTTACTACGATAGGTTTGTCTTCCTTCTGTTACTACGACTTCCTCCTCCCCTCCCCCCTTTCTCTTCCTTCTGTAGCTACGACTTCCTCCTCCCCTCCTCACCCATCTATTCCTTCTACCATGACTACCTCCTCCTCCTAGACCTCCATGATAACGCCCACCTCCTCCCCCACTTCCTACTATTCCTTACTCTCTCTTCCCCCACTTCCTACTATTCCTTACTCTCTCTTCCCCCACTTCCTACTATTCCTTACTCTCTCTTCCCCCACTTCCTACTATTCCTTACTCTCTCTTCCTCCACTTCCTACAACTCCTCAGACCCACTCCTCCTCCCAAAGCACTACTCCTTAGACTCCCTCCTTCTCCTCCTCCCAAAGCATTACTCCTGCACCAGCCTCCTTCCCCTCGTCCCCCTAAAAGCTACCCGGCGCCCTCCGTTCCCTCCGACCAGGGCGATCGGGTGCGTGCCTCCCTCTCCTTTGCCTGCTTTTATTCTCTCTCTGTCTTCACCACTTCCTCTCCGGGGCATTATCCCCTTCTTGGGAGGAAGGGGATAAGACGTGGATAAAAAAAAAAAAAACGCAGAGGGTTACATGACCAAGCGTCTGAGCGATTTCTCTTTACGTCCATTTAGTTTTCCTCGAGAGAGAAAAAAAAACTGATGTTACATGCATGTCGGGCAAACACACACACACACACACACACACACACACACACACACACACACACACACACACACACACACACACACACACACACACACACACACACACACACACACACACACTCACACACACACACACACACACACACACACACACACACACGCCCTCACACACACACACACACCCACACACACACACACACACACACGCACACATACACACACACACACATACACAAACGCCTGAGAAAGATGGCTTTGAAAAGGAAAAAGAAAAAACACGGAAACAAATCTGGGAAAGCAGGAGACCCGGACGACGTCAATGGTCGGCACGTCGGCTCCATCACACACACAAACACACACACACACACACACACACTCTCTCTCTCTCTCTTTTCTCTCTCTCTCTCTCTCTCTCTCTCTCTCTCTCTCTCTCTCTCTCTCTCTCTCTCTCTCTCTCTCTCTCTCTCTCTCACACACACACACACACACACACACACACACACACACACACACACACACACAAACACACACACACACACACGCACACACAAGCACGAACGCCCGAGGAAGATGGCTTTGAAAAGGAAAAACGCAGAATAAGAGACAAAAAACACGGAAACAAATCTGGGAAAGCAGGAGGCCCGGACGACGTCAATGGTCGGCACATCGCCCGCATCAAAAATAGTAACAAACACGAAGAGGAAACGACGACGACCTGCAAAATCGGTATCGAAAATGACGTAAATCTCCCCCGCCCGGCGTCCGTCCTGTTTCACCCGCCCCCTTCCCCCTTCCCCTCCCTCGTCCTCCTCCTCCTCCTCCTCCTCCTTGTCCCCATTCCATCCCTCTCCTTCAATCCCCTCCCTCTTCTTCAACCCCCTACTCCCCTCCTCCCTCCTTCCATCCCCCCATTCCCCTCCTCCCTCTCTCCTCCTTCAGCCCCTCTCCTTCCCCTCCTCCCTCTCCCCCATTCCTCCCCTCCCTCCATCCCACCCATTCCCTCCCTTCCCCTCCCTATCTCCTCCAACCCCCTCCATCCACCCACCCCCTCCTCCACCCTCCCTCCCTCTCCCTCCCTCCCTTCTCCTCTCCTCCTCCCTCCTCTCCTCCAATCCCCTCCTCCATCACCCCCTCCCCTCCCCCACCCCCACCCTCCACCCCACCCACCCCTAGAGCGAGCCACCGTGCAAAATGAGGATGGATGACGCGATCGCATGCAGGGCCCTCGTCACCACCCGAAAGAAAGCCTCACGTGTAACGATTCCAAAAATACACCAGTTTACAATTAACGAGATACGTCCTTCGGCGAGCGGGTACTGGAGGGACGGGGGGAAGGGGGTGGAGGAGAGGGGGAAGGGGGTGGAGGAAAGGGGGAAGGGGGAGGGAGTGGATTAGAGGGGGAAGGGGGAGGGTGGAGGAGAGGGAGAAGGAGAGAGATACGTCCTTCGGCGAGCGGGTACTGGAGGGAGGGGGGGAGGGAGGAGGGAGGGAGGGAGGGAGGGAGGGAAGGTGGGGTGAAGGAGAAGGAGAAGGGGAAGAGGGGAAGGTGGGGGTTGAGGAGGAGGGGGAAGGGGGTGGAGGAGAGGGGGAAGGTGGGAGTGGAGGAGGGAGGGGGAAGGTGGGAGGAGGGGGAGGGGGGTGGATGGAGGAGAGGGAAGGGGGTAGTGGGGAGGAAAGGCGACGAAGGGGAAGGAGAAAGAGGCCGACGTGGTGGTGATGGAGTGGGGAGGCAACGAAGTGGTGTTGGAGGGGTAGGGGTCTTCACCCGACGAGCGAAGTGGAAGGAGGAAGAGGCCGAAGTGGTGGCGGGGGGGCGAAGTTTTGGAAGGAGGGGGGCGACGAAGTGGAAGGAGCGAGAAGAAGTGGAGAATGGCGGGGTGAGAGGAGGTGGGAGGCGGTAGGGACGAAAGAGGATGAAGTGGTGAAGAATGGGGTAAGGAAGGAGGAAGGGAAAGGGGAAGGGGTAAAGCAGGGAACGATAAGGAAAAGGAAGAGGATGACGATGACGATTATGACGTTGATGATGATGATGATTGATGATTGATGACGTAGGTGATGAGCAAGACGCTGACAACAACAAGGATGACGATGATAAGGATAATGATAATAATAATAAAAATAACACTCCCTCAATCCCTCTTCCAATCCCCTTCCTACCACTGAACCTCCCTCAATCCCCTTCCCACCACCGATCTCCTCCCCTCAACTCTTCCTACTACTGACCCTCTCCCCCTCTCCCCCTACATCTCATAACCTGGCGACTTCCTCCGCGGTCGTGGTCGGTCGTTCATTGCGCCGCGATCGATCTCTCCGCAAGTCGTCCACTAATGTGAAAACGACCACACTCACTCACACTCACACCCGCACTCACATTCACACACACATCACACTCACACTCACCCTCATATCACACACTCACACTCACACCCGCACTCACACTCAGATTCACACACACATCACACTCACACTAATACTCACTCACACACAAATCACACTCACACCCGCACTCACACTCACATTCAGACACACATTCACATTCACACACATCACACTCATACTCACTCACACTCACACTTGCATTAACACTCACTCACACTCACATTCCGCACCACACTCACATTCACACCTCACTCGCACTCACATATCACACTCACATTCACCACATATCACACTCACACTCACACCCGCACTCATACTCACCCGCACTCATACTCACTCACACTCATATTCACACACATCACACTAACATCACACACACCCCCACTCATATTCACATACACACACACACACACACTCACTCACATTCACACTCACTCAAATTCACACTCACATCACACACTCACACTCACACCCGCACTCATATTCACACACACACGCTCACTCACTCACATTCACACACACACACACATCACACTCACACTCACACTCACACCCGCACTCACACTAACATTCACACACATCACACACATACTCACACTCATATTCACACTTACATCACACTCACACTAACATCACACTCACACTAACATCACACTCACACTAACATCACACTCACTCACACTCACACTCGCACTCATTCTCGCATTCACACTCGCCCTCGCACTCACACTCACACTCGCCCTCACACTCGCACTCACATTCGCTCTCTCACCCAAACGCACCGATTCTCAACTCGCAAAACTTAATCGCAGCAATATTGACGACACCGACAACCGGCCTTCAGGGAAAAGGAGGGAAAGAGAGAGAGAGAGAGAGAGAGAGAGAGAGAGAGAGAGAGAGAGAGAGAGAGAGAGAGAGAGAGAGAGAGAGAGAGAGAGAGAGAGAGAGAGAGAGAGAGAGAGAGAGAGAGAGGGAGAGAGTGAGGGGGAGATGGAGGGAGGAGAGAGAGAGAGGGACGAGAGAGAGACAGAGAGAGAAGAGAAGAGAGAGAGAGAGAGAAGGAGGGAAGGAAGGAGGAGAGAGAGACGAGAGAGAGAGAGACAGAGAGAGAAAGAGAAAGAGAGAGAGAGAGAGAGAAGAGAGAGAGGGACGTGGGGCGGAAGGCGGAAGGCAGAAGGGAAGGAGAAGAGAGGAGGAGAAGGAGGGAGGAGGGGAGTGGGGCGGGAGGCAGAAGGAAGGAGGAGAGAGGAGAGAAGGAGAGGAGAGAGAGGGAGAGACGGGGGCGGAAGGAGGGAAGGGAGGGCAGAGTAGGGTGAGAGAGGGAGGGACGTGGGGCAGAAGGAAGGAGAAGAGAGGATAGAAGATAGAGGAGGGGAAATAGAAGAGGGAGAAGTGGGGCGGAAGGCGGAAGGAAGGAGGAGAGAGGGAGAGAGGAGGGAGGATAAGAGAGGAGGGGTATGAGGGGTATGAAGTGGTGGAGGGAGAGGGGAGGCAGAGTACAGACGCTGCTTGATTTATTGAGGCGATCAAGGGTGGCGGAAGGTTCGTGCGTGCGTGACTGCAGCTAGCGAGGGGAGAGGTGGAGGGAGGGAGGAAGGGTTATGAGGTGAGGAGGGAGGTGGAGGTGAGAGGTAAGGAGGAGGTGGTGGAGGTGGAGGGAGGAGGGGGAGGAGGAAAGACGGGAGGAGGGGGTATGAGGGTTAAGGGAGGTGGAGGAGGGAGGAGGGGTATGAGGTGGAGGAGGAGGGAGGGGTATGGGAGGAGGGGAGGGAGGGAGGGAAGTGGAGGGAGGAGGAGGGTTATCAGGAGGAGGGAGGAGGAAGGACGGGGAGGAGGGGTATGAGGTGGAGGAGGGAAGAGGGAGGAGGTGGAGGAGGGGTATGAAGTGGTGGAGGGAGGAGGGGGAGGAGGATGGAGGAGGGGGTGAGGTGGGAGGAGGGAAGAGGGAGGAGGGAGGAGGGGTATGAGGTGGAGGAGGGAGGAGGGAGGAGGTGGAGGAGGGAAGAGGGAGGAGGGAGGAGGGGTATGAGGTGGAGGAGGGAGGAGGGGTATGAAGGTGGAGGAGGGAGGAGGAGGAGGAGGGAGGAGAGGGGCATGAAGTGGTGGAGGGAGGGAGGGGGAGGAGGGGAGGAGGAGGGGAGGAGGGGCATGAAGTGGAGGAGGGGTATGAGGTGGACGAGGGAGGAGGGGAAGGAGGGGTATGAAGTGGTGGGAGTGAGGAGGGAGGAGGAGGTGGAGGGAGGAGGTGGGAGGGAGGAGGGGTATGAGGAGGGAGGAGGGGAGGAGGGGTATGAAGTGGGAGGGAGGAGGAGGAGGGGGAGGAGGGGTATGAGGTGGAGGAGGAGGTGGAGGGAGGAGGAGGGGAGGTGGAAGAGGGAGGAGGGGTAGGAGGTGGAGGGAGGAGGAGGAGGTGGAGGAGGGGTATGAGGTGGAGGGAGGAGGGAGGAGGAGAGGGAGGAGGGGGGAGAGGGTATGAGGTGGAGGAGGAGGAGGGGAGGGGGTATGAGGTGGAGGAGGGAAGAGGGAGGAGGGAGGAGGGGTATGAAGTGGTGGAGGGAGGAGGGGAGGAGGAAGGACGGGGAGGAGGGGTATGAGGTGGAGCAGGGTGAGGAGGGGAGGAAGTGGAGGAGGGAGGAGGGGGAGGGGGGAGGAAGGGAGGAGAAGGGGGAGGAGGGGAAGAGGTGGAGGAGGGAGGAGGGGTATGAAGTGGTGAGAGGGAGGAGGGGAGGAGAAAAGACGGGAGGAGGGGTATGAGGGTGAGAAGGGTGGAGGAAGGAGGTGGGAGGAAGAGGGAGGAGGGGGAGGGGTATGAGGTGGAGGGAGGAGGGGGAGGAGGGGAGGAGGGGAGGAGGGGAGGGAGGAGGTGGAGGAGGGGAGGGAGGAGGAGGAGGGAGGAGAAGGGGGAGGAGGGGATGAGGGGTATGAAGTGGGGAGGGAGGAGGGGAGGAGGAAAGGAGGGGAGGAGGGGGAGGAGGAAGGAGGGGAGGAAGGGTATGAGGTGGAGGAAGGAGGGAGGAGGAGGGGGGAGGGCATGAAGTGGAGGAGGGAGGGGGAGAAGGAAGGACGGGGAGGAGGGGTATGAGGTGGAGGGAGGAGGAGGGTATGAGGTGGAGGAGGGAAGAGGAAGGAGGGGGAGGGGCATGAAGGGAGGCATGAGGTGGAGCAGAGGAGGGGAGAGGGAAGAGGGAGGTCGTTAAACCTCAAGGGGGTCGAGGAGGATTGGGAGGGAGGGTGGAGGAAGGAGGGGGAGGAAGAGGAGGGGGGAGGGAGAGGAGGAGGGAGAGAGGGGAGAGGGAGGAGGGGAGAGAGGAAGGAGGAGGAGGGTTATGAGGTGAAGGGAGGAGAAGGTGGAGAGGAGAGGAGGAAGGACGGAGAGGAGAGGAGAGAGAGAGGAGGAGGGAGAGAAAGGAGGGGGAGGAAGTGGAGAGAAGTGGAGGAAGGAGAGGAAGAGAAGAGAAGAGGAGAGGAGAGGAGAGAAGAGGAGAGGGGAGGAACAGGTGGGGGGGAGGGGTGTAAGAGAAGAGTTGAGGACGTAGTTCAGTAAAAAATAAATAAATAAATAACCAGGCCGTGTCGCACGAAACCGATATGACACCGACGGGCGTGCCACTTCACATACAATGGATTACGTAACGCGGGGATAATGAAGAAGAAAAAGGAGAAGACAAACAAAAAATGAAAGACAAAGCGAAGTAGAGAAGAGAGAGAGAAAAAAAAACGGATACTGAGAAAGCTGTAAGCGAAGGAACGAGACTGAACAAAAAAAACGAAAGAGTTGGAAATATAAAAGAGAAAAAATAAGAGAAGGCAAACCGAAAAAAAAGAGGTAGCACATAATGAAAAGAAAAAGAGACGCCGAAGAATAAAAGAGAGGAAGGAAACGAAAGAGAAAAAGAAAATCACAACCTAATATGAAACAAAACACACCGATCTTCACACAACTCAAAAGCACAAAC